>NC_137864.1:15578370-15588370 GCF_963924005.1 Protomyctophum bolini
CGCCCATTTGAAAATGGTTGCAAGCTCACAATGTGTCACGATGTGACACATTGTGAGCTTGTAGATCAGCTATTTTCAAATTTAATATGTTTTTACATTTGAAAACTTGAAATGGGTAGTACTTCTATATTGCAGTATTGGTAGTTTTTAAAAACAAAGCGTGTATAGGTTAGAAGTGGTTAAAGGCCTCTTCTGTTTCATTGTTTGGTTACCACTGCGAGACTGATGATGATCTATGGTTTTCAGGTGCTGGATCTCGACTGTGGATCATACAGAACACACACATGACAATGGTGGAATCCTCACTGTAGGCCAACATCTGTTTTCAATCAGTGAGCTAATTGAGCCACTGTTCACTGAATTCACCCATTTTCACCAGCTGGGTGTGATTGACCATCAGACCTGTCAGACTGATGGTGGGTTCACCCGGGCAGACGCAACGATGCGTTGTGTGTGAGTTGATTTGGAGCAGCTGCATGCATCATTGCGTCTTTGCAACGTCATGTCGCTGGTTTCCATTGGCAATGAATGGTAGACTGCATCGTTTACATTCACTCGTACTGTGAACGCACCATTAGTGCTGTTTTGTTGCAATGTTTTCAAAGAAGTCGTCAGGTGTTATAGGGTGGCACTTGGAGGCTGTGCTGTCTAGAAGAGGGTCTGTGTGTGTGTGTGTCTACAGCAGTCTCAACGTTTTTGGCTGGGGGGACCCCCGGAAATGCTTTGGCCATTTCTCGCGACCACCGCCCCGACCATTAAGTCCCCACCCCCAATACAAATTGACAGCTACAATAACCTTAATAATGGAGAAAAAATATCATAAATCAATACTGAAACCAGATATAATCATTAAGGAATGTTTATGCATGTACTATGTGTACTATGTAAACTCTTAATTTCCATTTTCCAGTTCAGTTTCAAACATAAGAAGAAAAAAAAACAAAAACGTATTATTATCATTATTATTATTATTTGAAAATAATCTGGGGACCCCCCCCCAAAATAGTTGGCGACCCCCCCGAGGTTGAGAACCCCTGGTCTACAGTACAGGTATGTGTGAGTGTTCCACTGTGCCCCTTTTGTAGGCTCATATTTGGAGTTGTGTGTCAGGCATGCCCACATTTACAGTCCAGGCTAGGCCAGTCTATGAGTCCAAGCCGATCGTTCAGCCGATTCTTGAGATTCGCTGCACGGTGACACTGCACGGTGACACTGAATTAATGAAGATAACGTCCTTTACACAGCAGACATTGTGTCACTTAATGCTCAAGGTAATAATAATGTTAATTGTGAGCATGTTTCATTAATGTAAAAATATTGGGGTCAAGTTTTTCCATTCCGGTGCAACATTGTATCCATTACTCTGGTTACTGTATGTTAATTTCATTATACAGTAGGTAACACATGAACCCTAGTGTCCCTTTTCTGGGTCATAATAGGTGAACATTTGGCGAAAATAACAAGATATTTGGGGGACCCCTTCAACTAAAGTATATAGGGTTTAAGTGTTTAGGAGGCCTACATTTCACATTATTGTATAATGTATATGCCTCACAACAACTGTAGGATTAGGAAAGCCTGATGTGTCTCACACACTCACTAGTTAGTTGTTTTGATTTTAGTTTAGTCATATAGTCTTTGGAAAGAAACTTCATTTACTTTTAGTCATATTTAGTCATTAGTCATCTGAAATGTTTTGGTGTTAGTCTAGTTTTTGTCGACTAAATATCATACGATTTTAATCGACTAAATCTACAGTTGGTTTTTGTCGACAAAAAAGTATTTTTGTAGGCCTTGATGGTGTTGTAATGGCAGATTTTACACTTCCATGCTGAAAATAGCAGATCTACAAGCTCACAACGCTTCACGCTGCGACGCGTTGTGAACTTGTAAATCCCTTGGCATCTCACGCTAAATGAACACGTGTCGAAAAATATGGACAAGGTGTCAAGAAAGATTGTGAAAGGTTTCTGTACACGTGAAAATATAACAAAGGGAAGCTTTTCATTAGAGAGAGGCAATGCTTGATCCTATACTTTGAGGTGACTGACATTGATTTTTATAAGCAGACTGTTTAAATATGCAGTCTGTTCTTGCCATTGCTGTGCTCCGTTACTAATTCAGTCTGTAAAGTCTCCCCTTCTCTCACCCACACCAACTTAAACACACATTAATCTGTCTCGTCTCTCTCACTCTTTCTCTCTCTCTCTCTCGCACACGCACGCATGCACGCTCATGCACTCAAACATCAATCTAAATTCCCTTTTTTTCCATTTCTTTCATCTATGTGAAATCATCAGGCAGTGATTGTATGTGGAAATGGAAAGGCCATGAATCCACAATGAAAGCAGATCTTACCTCCTGATCCATATATAATCCACTCCTGATGAATACTAGCTCCTGATCACCATCATCATGCTTTATACATATCTTTTCAAATGGCATTTGGTTTTACTTAATGCTGAGGCTTTTCTTTTTGGCTGCATTGCTCACTGATACATTTGATGTTGATCAATGTTGTTGCACAATGCCTACTTCCTGGACAGAAGCCTCAATGTTCAGTCTTGGTTTTAGAACGAGCGAGCGTTCGTGCATGCGTGTGTGTGTGTGTGTGTGTGTGTGTGTGTGTGTGTGTGTGTGTGTGTGTGTGTGTGTGTGTGTGTGTGTGTGTGTGTGTGTGTGTGTGTGTGAGAGACCGACCCGTACGGGTCCATTTGGTTTCATTCAACGCTCGCAGGAGTTAAATTATTGTTGAACATCTGTTTTACTTAATTTACAAGAAGCCTACTACACCATTAGAGACTGTAGATTCTACAGTCTCTAATGGTGTCTAATGGTGGTCTAATGGTAACAGGCACACGTTGATCAAAATAACAATTCTTCTACAGTGTAGAAGAATTGTTATTTTGATCAACGTGTGCCTGTTATCTCTCCTATGTTACCAGCATTATTACAGCATGGAATTGTGGACAAAATCTTATCCAACGATAACACAATTATTTCGTTTCAGAATAAGTAATGGATCTTGGTATGAAAAGGGTTGAAAACCACTGAGATAGGCTGAAGTGGCCAATGTTGACTGTGAATAAGTTCATGTGTTGCTTATATTCTGTACATTTAGGGCTTGTTTGGATTCAAACAATTTCAAGTGTGTGAGGGACTTCAGAAGCAACTGAAAATTATTTGTGCCCTTGTGTGTGTGTGTGTGTGTGTGTGTGTGTGTGTGTGTGTGTGTGTGTGTGTGTGTGTGTGTGTGTGTGTGTGTGTTTGTGCGCGTGTGTGTGTGTGTGACCATGCATATGCGTGCCCTTTGCGTTGTATGTTTTTCTTTTTTTTTATGTGCAGAATGTGCATTTGATGTGTGTGTGACCTTGCATGGTGTGTGCATGTGAGTGATGTCAGGGATATGTGTGGTTTAGATTAGGTCTTTTTGATGTCTCCATCATATAGGCCTCTCTGCTCCTACTGTTTGATCTGCTCCGGTCTGGTCCTGATCACTCTTTTCCTTTTTGTTTACTTTCAAAGACACTTTTCATTTCTCCTTGTTTCCCTAACCTCCACTCGTTTTCCCTAACCTCCACTCGTCCATTCTCTCTGTCAATCTCACTGTACAGTATGTGCATGCGTGTGCACATGAGCGTGCACGAGCGCATGTGTGTGTGTGTGTGTGTGTGTGTGTGTGTGTGTGTGTGTGTGTGTGTGTGTGTGTGTGTGTGTGAGTGTGTCTGTGTGTAGTCTGTGTACGCATCCGTGTGCATGCTTGAGTACGTGCCTGCATCCGTGCATTCCTGCGTGTGTGACTGTGGGTATGGAAAGGATGGATTCGGCCCCCCTGTATTTATCGGTCCTCATGGACCCACACACACACCCCAGCCAGGGCCCTGAGGTCAGCTGACCTTTTTCAACTGTTTTTATTGTATTGTGACACTTGCTTTGGCAATATAAACTTATATTTTCTCATGCCAATGAATGAATTGAATTGAATTGAAATTGGGTGGGTAGGTGGGTGTGCTGTACATTTGCAGTTTGAATGTCTCTGGATGTATTTGTCAGACAGTGTCAGAGTGTCAGTGACAGGGTGAGTGTCAAAGAGATTGTGACCTGCAGGGTGATAATAGTATCAGAGGGAGAGTGTTGTGACCTGCAGGGTGATAATAGTATCAGAGGGAGAGTGTTGTGACCTGCAGGGTGATAATAGTATCAGAGGGAGAGTGTTGTGACCTGCAGGGTGATAATAGTATCAGAGGGAGAGTGTTGTGACCTGCAGGGTGATAATAGTATCACAGGGAGAGTGACGGAAAGGATGTTCGCTTCAAAACACAGTCACCCCGGCCGTACAGCCTGGCATTCCTTAACGTAACCTAACTTAAGTATAAACTATGCTTAAACTGTTACATCTAACCTTATTCCTATACCTTAACCTCAGTAAAACGGTGCCAACACGGTACACCTAACCCTAACCATATTATTCTCAGTAAAACAAGAACCGCCTCACCGAGCGGTCGGCGTGAGGTCAGCTGGAAAGACTTTGAGCGGGCGTGTGGCGAGCATTCCGGTTACCTTCATTAGTCTGTCTATCAATGGACATTCTTCTGTCGCTTGTCCTATTCTGACATGCTTCCCTTTTTCAGTTATTTTTGTTTTCAAACAATTCCTCACAAGTTCAGTCTCCATCCATTAGTGCATCCCTCCTACCAAACCTAGCTTTGCACAGGCTTCCTTCATCTGCCTTTGCAATGCATATTGCCCCAGACAGATTAAGTCTGGCCCCTCTCAATTGTGGGAGGACTTCAAGTGGTGACGAGCCAACCAGATTCGTCGGGAACCAGGCTATAACCAACCAGGGCCCTGTATTCAAATATGAGACGGGACATTACAAAATATATATATATATATATATATATATACTGATACGCAGTGATATTAGTAACGCTACGCAAGGCTATACCCCCTTCCCCATTTTCTTGTATTACTCCGAGTTGCATAAGATTATCTTGCAGGCCTCAGGAATGGATCATTGATACTGAAAGTTAAATGTCTCTTCTCCATTCATATATCAAACAGCGCTGCCATACGCCATAATGAAATACTATAATGACCATTCCTCTTCACATGTCACCCTCGTGGTTCCTCTCCTATAACTCTGTCTGTCAGATTATGGGTCTGACAGTCAGGAGGACATGAGGGAGAGTGAGGAAGGAAGCAAAGGAGAGGTTTTTTGTAAAGCATGAGAGGTGGTCCCGGTCGGAACACCTCTCATGTTCAACAGAAACCTCTCCTCCGCTGGTCCGGCAGAGACAGCAAGACGAGAACAAGCAGGAGGCAGACGGCGAGAGCTGGGAGAAAGAGAAGAAGACGAACAGAGAGAGAGAGATGGATAAAATAAAAAGAGAGCAGTATAAATAAAAGAGACAAGGGACCCAGAGAGAGAGAACGTGAGGGGAGGAGAGGGGTTCCGTCCGCTGGCTTGACAGAGAACAGTTGTAGAGGAGACGGAGGGCTGATGATCGAGCAGTGTTTACACACATCTAATCACGCCAGCCGTGTTCAGAGACACATGCGTGTGGCAGGGTGGTGACGTGAACATACACACACACACACACACACACACACACACACACACACACACACACACACACACACACACACATACACACACGCAGACCCCTCCACTGATTGCCCCTGATTACATGTGTCGGCACCATGGCAACAGCTGAGCTTGTGGATTGGCTTTATATTAAATGGCTTGAAAGCTCCTGTCACGACTTTGCGCGCGGCTGCATGGGGTCAGTGATGATGACCCTGTTGCCATGGTAATGACTGCTCGTATACGTGTGTGTGTGTGTGTGTGTGTGTGTGTGTGTGTGTGTATGTAGCGTTCATGTCACTGAAACGCTTACATTCTTAACGTGACACGTAAGTATAATGTAAGTAATTTTCTCCTAATTGCTTAAGTGGCTAAATGGCTCTGTGTACGTGTTAAACTTCATTCCATTACTGCAGTCCATTTCTTTCCGTCGTTACCTGGTACTAATTAAAGCCGAGCGGCAGCATAATTAAGTAATTCCTTCGAGTGAGATATAATAAAGCATTTAAAGGTTTATGTCATCACTGTCAATCATATACATGTTTCTTTAATGGAAAACGGCAAAGCTAGAAAATGGCCCGAGTGTCCGTCTGTCAGATCCGATGTAATTAGGTCCTACTGTAGATGTTTGAGATAATGTGGGTTCCTCCTGCTGTTGCGGGGGTCCCAGGAGACCCAGATGTGTTGCAGGGGTCCCAGGAGACCCAGATGTGTTGCGGGGGTCCCAGGAGACCCAGATGTGTTGCAGGGGTCCCAGGGGACCCAGACGTGTTGCGGGGGTCCAGACGTGTTGTGGGGGTCCCAGGAGACCCAGATGTGTTGTGGGGGTCCCAGGGGACCCAGACGTGTTGCGGGAGTCCAGACGTGTTGTGGGGGTCCCAGGGGACCCAGATGTGTTGCGGGGGTCCAGACGTGTTGCGGGGGTCCCAGGGGACCCAGACGTGTTGCAGGGGTCCCAGGGGACTCAGATGTGTTGCAGGGGACCCAGATGTGTTGCGGGGTTCCAGGGGACCCAGATGTGTTGCAGGGGTCCCAGGGGACCCAGACATGTTGCGGGGGTCCCAGGGGACCCAGATGTGTTGCGGGGGTCCCAGGGGACCCAGATGTGTTGCAGGGGTCCCAGGGGACCCAGACATGTTGCGGGGGTCCCAGGGGACCCAGATGTGTTGCAGGGGTCCCAGCCTACCCAGAAGGGCCTGTTAAACTTTATTAGAGTGAACAGACTGGTGGGAGAGAGAGAGAGAGAGGCGCTCTGGAACACAATAGAGTGGTGCCCGTGGGCCTCTACAGCGGTGCCCATTGGGCACTGGCCTACTTGGAACGATGCAAGTTGGAAATGCATGCCCCACCCAGATATTATGTCTGTGTCCCTTTTATGCCTTTGTCAGGCATGCCCAAAAATGGAGTCTATGCAGACGTCAGAATGATGTCAGAACAGGCCAGCTCCATATGGACACTGCATGGCCACGGGCCCAGCTGTCCAGAGCCTGGGCAGAGGCCTTTTGTGGCGGTTCTGGACAGCCGTGGGTCCGACCGACTCAACACCGGCCACTGCACTCCCTGTGGTGGTGTGGAACGCATGTGTCCAATTTGAAGTCGTTGGCCCGAACGGTTCTCGAGTTACGTGGATTACACACAGACAGACAGACAGAGACAGAGGTGCATTTATAGATAATAATAATAATTTAATAATAATAATAAAAATGCATTTTACTTATAAAGCACTTAACATTCTCACGAAGGTTGAAAGCAGAGAAGAAATAAGAATAAAACAGCACATGCAACAATCAATGTCGTGCATGGGACCTAGCTTGGCTAAACTAAAAAGGTCAAGTTTAAAACTAAGTAAAAGAAGAAGAAGAAAGTCAAGGGAATGCTTTGGTAAAAGTATAGGTTTGTAGTTTTAAAAGCATTTCTTTGTCTATTTCAATTGTGTAAATTGTTCTTATGCCACTGCAAATGCAGAAATACAGTAATTGTTTATTTGTAAGCCAAATGTTTTAATGGCTATATTTACAAACAGCATCTCGTTGGCATAGTCACCCATTCTGTAACCTTCAATTACAGTATATAAAAGCATTTCTTTGTCTATTTAAATTGTGTAAATTGTTCTTATGCCACTGCAAATGCAGAAATACAGTAATTGTTTATTTGTAAGCCAAATGTTTTAATGGTTATATTTACAAACAGCATCTCGTTGGCATAGTCACCCATTCTGTAACCTTCAATTACAGTATATAATTTCCGTGGAGGTACACGGTGCTGTAGATCACTGGTTCTCAATGTGTGGTCCGGGAACTCCCAGGTTCCTTGGGGGTCGTTCTAGGGGGTCCCCAGCATAATGATTCATAATGGAACAGTGATGAACTCCCAGGTTCCTTGGGGGTCGTTCTAGGGGGTCCCCAGCTAAATGATTCATAATGGAACAGTGATGAACTCCCAGGTTCCTTGGGGGTCGTTCTAGGGGGTCCCCAGCATAATGATTCATAATGGAACAGTGATGAACTCCCAGGTTCCTTGGGGGTCGTTCTAGGGGGTCCCCAGCTAAATGATTCATAATGGAACAGTGATGAACTCCCAGGTTCCTTGGGGGTCGTTCTAGGGGGTCCCCAGCTAAATGATTCATAATGGAACAGTGATGAACTCCCAGGTTCCTTGGGGGTCGTTCTAGGGGGTCCCCAGCTAAATGATTCTTAATGGAACCGTGATGAACTCCCAGGTTCCTTGGGGGTCGTTCTAGGGGGTCCCCAGCTAAATGATTCATAATGGAACAGTGATGAACTCCCAGGTTCCTTGGGGGTCGTTCTAGGGGGTCCCCAGCTAAATGATTCATAATGGAACAGTGATGAACTCCCAGGTTCCTTGGGGGTCGTTCTAGGGGGTCCCCAGCTAAATGATTCTTAATGGAACAGTGATGAACTCCCAGGTTCCTTGGGGGTCGTTCTAGGGGGTCCCCAGCTAAATGATTCATAATGGAACAGTGATGAACTCCCAGGTTCCTTGGGGGTCGTTCTAGGGGGTCCCCAGCATAATGATTCATAATGGAACAGTGATGAACTCCCAGGTTCCTTGGGGGTCGTTCTAGGGGGTCCCCAGCTAAATGATTCATAATGGAACAGTGATGAACTCCCAGGTTCCTTGGGGGTCGTTCTAGGGGGTCCCCAGCATAATGATTCATAATGGAACAGTGATGAACTCCCAGGTTCCTTGGGGGTCGTTCTAGGGGGTCCCCAGCATAATGATTCATAATGGAACAGTGATGAACTCCCAGGTTCCTTGGGGGTCGTTCTAGGGGGTCCCCAGCATAATGATTCATAATGGAACAGTGATGAACTCCCAGGTTCCTTGGGGGTCGTTCTAGGGGGTCCCCAGCATAATGATTCATAATGGAACAGTGATGAACTCCCAGGTTCCTTGGGGGTCGTTCTAGGGGGTCCCCAGCATAATGATTCATAATGGAACAGTGATGAACTCCCAGGTTCCTTGGGGGTCGTTCTAGGGGGTCCCCAGCTAAATGATTCATAATGGAACAGTGATGAACTCCCAGGTTCCTTGGGGGTCGTTCTAGGGGGTCCCCAGCATAATGATTCATAATGGAACAGTGATGAACTCCCAGGTTCCTTGGGGGTCGTTCTAGGGGGTCCCCAGCATAATGATTCATAATGGAACAGTGATGAACTCCCAGGTTCCTTGGGGGTCGTTCTAGGGGGTCCCCAGCTAAATGATTCATAATGGAACAGTGATGAACTCCCAGGTTCCTTGGGGGTCGTTCTAGGGGGTCCCCAGCATAATGATTCATAATGGAACAGTGATGAACTCCCAGGTTCCTTGGGGGTCGTTCTAGGGGGTCCCCAGCTAAATGATTCATAATGGAACAGTGATGAACTCCCAGGTTCCTTGGGGGTCGTTCTAGGGGGTCCCCAGCATAATGATTCATAATGGAACAGTGATGAACTCCCAGGTTCCTTGGGGGTCGTTCTAGGGGGTCCCCAGCTAAATGATTCATAATGGAACAGTGATGAACTCCCAGGTTCCTTGGGGGTCGTTCTAGGGGGTCCCCAGCTAAATGATTCATAATGGAACAGTGATGAACTCCCAGGTTCCTTGGGGTCGTTCTAGGGGGTCCCCAGCTAAATGATTCTTAATGGAACAGTGATGAACTCCCAGGTTCCTTGGGGGTCGTTCTAGGGGGTCCCCAGCTAAATGATTCTTAATGGAACAGTGATGAACTCCCAGGTTCCTTGGGGGTCGTTCTAGGGGGTCCCCAGCTAAATGATTCTTAATGGAACAGTGATGAACTCCCAGGTTCCTTGGGGGTCGTTCTAGGGGGTCCCCAGCATAATGATTCATAATGGAACAGTGATGAACTCCCAGGTTCCTTGGGGGTCGTTCTAGGGGGTCCCCAGCTAAATG
>NC_137864.1:15593370-15605870 GCF_963924005.1 Protomyctophum bolini
ACATACATACAGTAACCAGTTACGGGTCAATTAAGCAATAGTACACGAGAGGGTGTGCTTTACCTTCATTAATGCACGCCTGCGTTGCTGCAGGAACAAGCCTGCAGTGCTCACTCAATTCATTAAAACTAAGATATTCGCTTAAAGAAATCATATTTTGTTAATGACAGATGTTGCCACTATACAACCACAAATGTCCCAAGAAACTTGCTAGCCGATATAGCAACCCAGTTGGCTGCGCTCTGGGAGAACAGATCAACTGATTTCTATGTTTTGATTAGGTGTTCCATCATGCTCGTTTGTAGCACGGCTATAGATGGCTGTTTCAACCAATCCTCGAAACAACCTATAATAGAGGGTATGCACATGAGTGAGTGGCAACGTGAGTGGAAAAGTCAGTTTAATGTCGTTTAGCATCGTTTAATGCAATCAGATATAGGACGTTTCTCTTTGGATGTATATGGGTTGTCAAGGCCAGAAAGTTGTTTTTTAAGTTAAATAGCATCCATTTTTTGGGCAAGTCATAATAGGCTAAACACTTTCACATAATCAGATCTATGCATCGCACTGCAACGCGTTCTGAGCTCGGCTGTGCTTGTGTGTGTGTG
Source organism: Protomyctophum bolini (assembly GCF_963924005.1). NCBI lineage: Eukaryota > Metazoa > Chordata > Actinopteri > Myctophiformes > Myctophidae > Protomyctophum > Protomyctophum bolini. Next base: position 15,593,979 of record NC_137864.1, read on the forward strand.
TGTGTGTGTGTGTGTGTGTGTGTGTGTGTGTGTGTGTGTGTGTGTGTGTGTGTAAAACCTTCATATTGAGTTTGATTTGTGCTCCTAACTGAGGTCTCCTTCCTGGGTTTGGCTGTGTGTTCAATAGGTCAACAGGTCACAGCATATATAGACTCCCAGCGTGAAACTCAATTTCCTATCATCCACCTCACGCTGTGCACTCCCACTGTGGTCCAATCAGAGCTCTCTGATGAGATGTGACTGACTGATGGGAAGAAAACGAAGGGATGAAATAATAAGATGGAGGTATTGGCCATGAGGAGAGAGAGAGAGAGAGAGAGAGAGAGAGAGGGGAGAACTGTAAGGTGCTTTCCCAATCCTTGTCTCGGGTTCATTGTTTGAAAAACATGTGGTCCGAATTTGTTTTGAGGAGAACGGACAGGAACACACAGTAGTACTGTGTGTACACAATCTTACTCTCTCTCACGCACGCACGCACGCACATGCAGAACCTTATAGCAGTCTATGAAGTCATGTCCCACTCCAACTGGAAACAGACAGAAAGCAGCAGATAATCCAAACCAGTGATGTCAATGAAAAGGGTATATTTTAGTGCGCGTACACACATACACACACACACACGCACACGCCTGCGCGTGCACCCTTTTGCCCACACACGTTCACATGCAGCGTCTTTGTGTCCAGATATTATTTTGCAGGATTATCAGTCTCTATCAGTGATTCTGAAAGCCTTTTCATTTTAAGGACCCCCAATTCACTAGGCCACGGACTCCCTGTAACTGTTCAAATGGAACTAAGTGGACCCGCAAAGCTTAATATACATAGGGCAGCTTAATGTGACACCTCAGCTAGGGCTGCACCCAGGGCACCCCTCCGTGGATTTGTCTATAAGCTCACTGGTAGAAATGTCATGTCCTCCGTGGGAGACCTGCGGGTTTGAATCCCGGAAAGGACATTGATCATGATTGCAGCTATGAAGGTCCTCAACTCAGAAACCAGCAATGTTGCAAAGTGAGATGCACAAGGAAGTGAAAATGAACAAACTGTTCATTCATTCATTCATTCATCAATCAGCACTTACACAATTGATGTATTTCAGACATGCGCAGCCTGCATAAGCATACAGCAAATCCAACAATCCTGACTGTTCATCTAACTCTGAGAGTGTGAGAGTGAGTTACATTGGTACACCCTCAGAGTTACATGTTATGGATAAATGAACAGGATTTTACTTTCATCAGAGGTATACGTACTTCACGTACAACTCTCTGAAAGCGTTCAACCCCAAACATGACCTCAGGCAAACAGAGAATACCCAGCATGCAGCGGATGCATGCCGTGGTGTGAGTCAGTCAAGTGCTCTCAGTGAACTCCCTTCACGTCGGAACCCGAGCAGGGTTTTCCCCTAGCCCTCGCGGCGTGCTGGGGCCCCGGCCAAGGCACCAATCAACCAATGAGCCGGCCGCGACCATAACGAGGGAAGCCCGCCTCGACCCTCCTCATAGGTGGAGACGTGGTTGTCAGGGAGAGCTAATTGGTTAATGGTGTTTTTCCCAGATCTGTCATCACTCCCCTCCCTCATCTGGTTCCCATTGAGAGCTCTTCTACAACTCCCTTCTCTCTCTCTCTCTCTTCTCTCCATCTCTTTTCTTCTCGCTTTTTTCTTTCTTTTTCTCTTTGCTTCTCTACTCCTTTCCGCCTTCTCTCCATCCATTATTTTCATTTCTGTCAGTTCTTTTCTCTTCTATTCCGTCCCTTGTTTAGCTGGCGTAGAGGAAAGGGAAAACCCAGCGGTTGAGGGCATGCTGATGAGAAAGTTGTCTGTCCACCGAGCTGTTTTATCCAACACACACATACACACACACACACACACACACACACACACACACACACACACACACACACACACATCCCCACGTGCACACACGCACGCACACACACACACACACACACACACACACACACACACACACACACACACACACACACACACACACACACACACACACACACACCAGCATCGATGAAGCATTTAAATATTTCCAATACATAAAGATGTACAACAATGTCCACATTGGTACTATTGCAAGGCTCTACGGGAGCAGTGCAATTCACTTCAGGAAGGAATAGACTAAACTTTAGTCTATTCCTTCCTGAAGTGAAGGCTTTAGTCACTAAAGCCTGCGTCGTAAAAAGGATGAACCATTTGATCAAACATGTTCAGATCTACATGATCTTAAGAGAAGATCTACAAGATCACAACGCGTTGTGATTAGACTAGCGACAATGAGCACGAGTGACACTACAGGTTTTGTTTGTTTTTTGGTTTGTCTTAATTATTCGCACCATAAAAAAGTGGAGTTTGTGTCGCAAAAACATGCAGTAATCCTATCTATACTGCCTCCCCCTGCAGGCCAGCCAGTGCATCTGATGGAGGGGAATGAACTGGTGTTCCTTCCACCGCTACGTCCAACCGGGGGAATGAACTGGTGTTCCTTCCACCGCTACGTCCAACCGGGGGAATGAACTGGTGTTCCTTCCACCGCTACGTCCAACCGGGGGAATGAACTGGTGTTCCTTCCACCGCTACGTCCAACCGGGGGAAACGAAGCGGCTTGGACTCCTCCTGCTTGGAAGGAAACATGAGGTCAGTCCGTTGCTCTCCCCAGGTTAGCAGAGGGAGTGTAGCGCCCAGGATTACACTAGATTGACTATAGTGACTAGACAATTGAAACTGGGTGAAAAAAAATGGGTTACAAAATCGTGGGATAAAAATTATAAATAATAAGACAATAATAGCAATTCTAAATCAAGGCTTCAGATACATACGTATAGGTCACTCCAACAGGGTCATGGACGTACAGTAGCACTGTACCAGCAGGGGGACCCCTGACTTCCCTTTCCCTGACCACATATAGCTCTGACGGATCCAGAGGCGTTCCCACATTATCATTGCATTAGACTAAAAAACTAAGGTTTTTCAGATGACTAAATAGGACTATAGGATTAAATGGTGTGTTATTCAAAAGATTAAGACTAAATCTAAATGTTCTGGAAAAATTAACACTTGTTCCCCGTCAGGCCAGGAGATACCTGCAGTAGTGGGAAAAGTACTCTATTTTCTTTTACTTAAGTAAAAGTATCAATAATGCTAGTGCTCGTAGAGAGGCTGGGGAATTGGCAATTGGCTTTACTAAATTGGGACTTGTCTTGAAGGGGCATGTTTTGCGCAATAATGCAGTCTTTTCATTATGTTTGATTTATATTATTGAAATTACAATAAAAAGATTTTGAAAAGAAATAAATTAATGTAGTGGAGTAAAAGTACAATAATTGTCTCCGAGATGTAGTGGAGCAGAAGTAAAATGATTGTAAATGTACATACGGTCTGCCTTGTGGCATCGGCTGGCAGAGCTCCCCCAGGGAGGCGACTAGAAGCCCAAACCACCTCAAATGGTACAGTAGATTACCTGGATTACTATTTCTATGCATTCAATGCCTGGTTTTTATACCTTGCTTACTGTTGATGCGCCATCCTGTGAGAGGGTTATCTAATAGTCCAATGAACAGGCTGTACACAAGATCTGGCATTTATTGATTGCCCATAATTATCCCAAATTGAATGGTCATGTGATATACATATGAACAGCAAAGACACATATGAAAGCAGATACGACCTGTTACATCACGAATCAGATTCGATCATATCAGTCGCCGATCGGGGCGCCCCTCGAAGCACAGGCCCGAGGTTTGTCGGTCCTGGAGAATTCTGACGTGTCACTCCCTTCTCCCAACACTATATAGGAATCTTCACACTCTTAAAGTAATAGTAACTGCTTAAAGGGTCTACTTTCCCCCATCACTGTAGATGGCTCTGGATTCAGAGCGTCTCTTTTCTATGGCAGATTTTATTTGTCAAGCTTGGGAAAAAAGACAGAGTACGGTACTCTGTATTTAGTTGTAGTTGTAATGTAATGAATTATTATTATTATTAAACATGCTGTAAATTAAATTGTGAAATGGTGTCTTATAAACCCATGAGGGTTGGGCACATTGTGTGCAGGACACGAAAATAAATAAACAATATACAAAGGATCAGAATGCATCATTATCTGCAAAAAGCAGTGATGCAATACTCATCTCACGCCTGACGCCTCGATCCATGTCCATCAATAATATCACCGACCCCCAGAACAGGCCTGTTCGACTAAAGGCCTATTCATAGTCTGGATGTTCGGTGGTGAGGTGACCACCGCTCCGGTGGTGAGCTGACCACCAGAGCTGAAATAACATTGAGCGGTGGTGAGTAAAATCAGAGAGAAGGGCTGGAGCGGTGGCGGTGGTTTGCTCTGCACCGCGGCTCGTGACGTCATGTTGTAGTTCGGTGGTCACCTAACCACCGAAAATCCAGACTATGTATGAGCCTTTACGGCCCGCAAGGACTCAGACATAGCTCTCTCTCTCTCTCTCTCGCTTTGTGCATAGAGATTGGACGGCCCTCAGTAGAACCCCCTCGCCCCATATTCCAACTCGTACAATGACAGTATCTTGGGGACCCGGTCACAGGCCTTTGCTAGTCCACAAAACATCAGACTCATGGAAGGGCGTATACTCCCCGGGAGTATACGCAAATGTTTGCGAGTGTAAAGAGTTGTTGGTCTGTTGTTCCCTTACAATTAAGGACAGAATTCAGCACCTATAGAGTAGACTTTCCCAGGGAAGCGTTTCAGACTGTCTTTTATATTCTCTGCACTGAATTAGGCTCTGGATTGTCCTGTTTCAAGTTTGCGACATTCATGCCAAAGGTATTCCCTATAATACGCAAATTATAATATAGACTTTCGTCTATGGCTTTCATGTGTTCAATTAAAATTGCTCCTCAGAGGAAAATTACACCTACTGTAAGCCACGAGTAGGATGCCTGGCGCATTCTTTCACCATTGCTCAGTGCATTCTGTCTGTGGCTTGAGCTGCCTTAAGCCCTGAGGTAAACCCCGGGGTAAACCCCCAGGACTTCCTACCAACCTGCGGGGAGGATTTGGAAACAGCGTCCAGATTAAGACTGGAGATGACTCATCTAAACAATGTGAATGTAAATCCCTCGCGAGACAATGGGAGACGAACCCTGGAAGCTAAAGAGAGCATCTTAATGTTTAGAGGAGTGGAGGAAAAAGACAGAGTGAGAGAAACCAAAGCACTATGTCTACGACGATCGAGGTTCTCTGAGGACAGGCGTAGGTTTTCATTTTAGACACCCTAAAAGCCCTGAGTGTTCATTTAAGTCTGACACGTGTAACCAAATGGACCTGTAAATGGTTTCACAGTGGTTAAAGTGGATGAATTACCACCCAGGGTTTTACTGTGTATTACTACCTCATTTTAACTTGTAACCCAGGTTATTGGAATCATAGCCGAAGGTTGGTTCTCACACGAAAGCAATTTCCTCCTTAGGCCGGTGCACATTAGCAAAGGAAATTTGAAAGAAAAGGTAATAATTTGATTCCCATATCTGGAATCGTTCATAATCAATCATGTCATCCAATACAGCATTGAAATTTGAAAGCGAAATTCGCTGAATGTTAGTGAGCACCGTTTCCAAATAGGTCACAGTGTGTTATGTCTTTTACGGAGGTGAGGTCCATGTTTTGTCTGTATGCTGTTCTTGATAACTTCAACTCCGCTCTACTTTTCAACTATAAGTATTGTACATGACTCCACTACATTTATATTAAATATTGTACATGACTCCACTACATTTATAGTAAATATTGTACATGACTCCACTACATTTATATTAAATATTGTACATGACTCAGGGCCGGCTGCAGGATGAAATGACTAAGGGTGCAGATGAAAATTCTTAGGGTGCACAGGAAATAGTGTTATTTTATTTCAACATACAACTATAGCGTTGTTAAATCAAACGGGGTGATAACTGTACAAGTGCCTCCAGAAGGCGCTGTGGACTGTAGGGGTTTGGAGAAGTGTAGGACGGTTGTTACAGAATAAGAATGGCTTGTCTGTGACCGCAGCCCTGCACTGCACATTTAGTAAAACTTGTATCAGCCTGTTGCCATGTTGAATGATTTAACAATGCATAGCTGAATGCTGAAATATTTACTGCTGTTAAATAGGCAGCATTTATTTAATTTAAGTGTGGTATAGCTACAATCTGCAAACTCTTTATACAGTATTCAATCAATCAATCAAAAACCTGAGTTTCCGTCTGTTTCTACTGCAGCCGCAGCAGCATTTATTGAATTAAGTGTAGCCTACATGCATGCTACTGCATGCAATCTGTTATAAAGTATTCAATCAATCAATAAAAATAAATTGTCTGAACTGCAGCCACAGCCAGGTCGGACACATTTTCTAAAGCATAAAGCACTGTGCAAGAATAGGCAGAACAGGCAGTTGCCTAGGTGCCATGACCAACCATGCATTCTTTTTTTAACTCATATATACATATTTTTATATCATTAATTGAAAAAGCTCCTTCAAAATTTTAAGTTTTGACAAATCTAAGTTTGGGGCATCACAACACACCCTCTGACTGAACTGACATCCCCCATGTCAGTTCATGTGTTCGGTGCCCCCCACCCCGGGGGACACCAAAAATCCTGCCTAGGGCACCAAATTGGCCCCCCACCCCGGGGGACACCAAAAATCCTGCCTAGGGCACCAAATTGTTAGGGCCGGCACTGTAATAAACGGATCGCCTGAACTGCAGCCCAGCCAGTGAGCCAGGACCCAGGACAACATTTTCTAAACCAACATAAGTTCAAGATTATACATCTGTCGGGGGGGGAGAGAGAGAGAGAGAGAGAGAGAGAGATCGAGGCGCAAACATCTCGCTCGTTCAAAAAGACAGCCATTCCTTCACCAAGTTCACCATTCTGTTGCTACTGCTACAATGATACAAAAAATAGAATAGTGAAAAAGAATTAAGCCTATAGCATAGCCTAAAATAGCCTGTTTCAGACAGACATGACAAATAAAACCAGCAGAACAAAATATGCCAGCTAAATTCCAACTGAACCAGTCGTAGATTGCAGCCTACCAATAATTAGGAAATGTCCGACATGGAAAGCAAAAGGCAGCACCAGCCTCCCAAACCAGCTAATGCTAAATTAGCTGTTTTATTGAAAAATATTCGAGTTGGGTAGGATTGTAGCTCCTGGCTTCTCTGTCCCCAAATCAACCGGCGGTGGGTGTGTGGTGTGATGGCAAGCTTAGTTTAGGCTTACCGAGGTGGAGTTCTTCCACAGCCAGGAGAGGGCAGATCTTCGGTCTTTGAATCACTTTGTTTTAATTTGTTTCGCACGCTTTTACTTTCCACAACAAAACACAACAGGAGTCAGGACGAGGTGAAAGGGTGAAAATTAAAATCACTAAACTGTCCGTGGTCACGGTGCCACTGCTGAATAACAGGCTAGGCTACTGCCTGCGCAGGCAGGTAATTGTAAATTGGGGAATTAGACTGGAGCTGCGCTGCAACGACAACGAGCAATTGATAGGCTGGATGTGGCTATATAATATTACTGGGTAAAACGGAGTGTTTTGATACTGTTATTGTTATCTCTATGACAATTATAATATTCTGAATATAATTTTGTTATTTTTGATATTGTCATAACTTTACATAGAACATAAACTGAGGGTGCACATTTTGCAACTGAGGGTGCTTTGCACCCCCAGGCACCCCCGTGACGCCGGCCGTGACATGACTCCACTACATTTATAGTAAATATTGTACATGACTCCACTACATTTATATTAAATATTGTACATGACTCCACTACATTTATAGTAAATATTGTACATGACTCCACTACATTTATATTAAATATTGTACATGACTCCACTACATTTATATTAAATATTGTACATGACTCCACTACATTTATAGTAAATATTGTACATGACTCCACTACATTTATATTAAATATTGTACATGACTCCACTACATTTATATTAAATATTGTACATGACTCCACTACATTTATATTAAATATTGTACATGACTCCACTACATTTATATTAAATATTGTACATGACTCCACTACATTTATATTAAATATTGTACATGACTCCACTACATTTATATTAAATATTGTACATGACTCCACTACATTTATAGTAAATATTGTACATGACTCCACTACATTTATATTAAATATTGTACATGACTCCACTACATTTATATTAAATATTGTACATGACTCCACTACATTTATATTAAATATTGTACATGACTCCACTACATTTATATTAAATATTGTACATGACTCCACTACATTTATATTACATATTGTACATGACTCCACTACATTTATATTAAATATTGTACATGACTCCACTACATTTATATTACATATTGTACATGACTCCACTACATTTATATTAAATATTGTACATGACTCCACTACATTTATATTACATATTGTACATGACTCCACTACATTTATATTAAATATTGTACATGACTCCACTACATTTATATTAAATATTGTACATGACTCCACTACATTTATATTAAATATTGTACATGACTCCACTACATTTATATTAAATATTGTACATGACTCCACTACATTTATCCACTACATTTATAGGAAGACACTCTTGCGACTGAAACGAAAATATATGTGTGTGTGTGTGTGTGTGTGTGTGTGTGTGTGTGTGTGTGTGTGTGTGTGTGTGTGTGTGTGTGTGTGTGTGTGTGTGTGTGCACTGTGCATGCGTGCGTGAGTGCATGCGTGCACGTGTGCATTTCTATGAAAATCCCACAGGGAAATGTGTGTAAGAAAGCCTATGAATATTCATAAAGTGTTATAAGTGGATATAAGAATGTAAAGTGATTTTCAATGGCCACATTATGACACATGACTACCAAAGGGGCTCTTTCAGAAGCATCTGTTGCCTGATAAACTTGCTGCCAAGAGAGAGACAGTGTGTGTGTGTGTGTGTGTGTGTGTGTGTGTGTGTGTGTGTGTGTGTGTGTGTGTGTGTGCGTGCGTGCTCACTATGCCAACGCATGGTGAGGGTGTTCCATGTGAACAGAAGCATGCCAAGTGCAGTGCTGGCATGAATCCTGCAGGACTGCTGCCTGCTGTTTGTGTGTGTGTGTGCATGCATGCACACACACATGCATGTGCATGTGCTGGGGAATGCGGGCGGGCATGCATGTATGTGTGTGAGTGCGTGCGTGCATGTGTGTACGGTGTACGAGTGCATGTAGAATAGAAGTGTGTGTGTTGCTCAATGTCACTATAGTAAAGTCTAAACTTCAAACATCCCAAAACAAATTGATTGGACTACTTCTCGGCCTGGGGCCTTTGCTATAGCGTAGGATGGCTCAGGGTAGAAGACAGGGCCTTTAGCGTAGGATGGCTCAGGGTAGAAGACAGGGCCTTTAGCGTAGGATGGCTCAGGGTAGAAGACAGGGCCTTTAGCGTAGGATGGTTCAGGGTAGAAGACAGGGCCTTTAGCGTAGGATGGCTCAGGGTAGAAGACAGGGCCTTTAGCGTAGGATGGCTCAGGGTAGAAGACAGGGCCTTTAGCGTAGGATGGTTCAGGGTAGAAGACAGGGCCTTTAGCGTAGGATGGCTCAGGGTAGAAGACAGGGCCTTTAGCGTAGGATGGCTCAGGGTAGAAGACAGGGCCAAACAATTGGGGTGGGTTTTCAAAGTAGTCAATGCAACGTCACAACAATAGAGGGAGCGTGAAACAAGGATTTCAACACCCACCCAATAGAACAAACATGAAGTGTGGAGTGCCCTATGTTATTTTTACAATATATATTAATGAATTGGATACATAGGACCCCAATGGAAACAAGACCGCAAGGACACGTGTTTGACTGTACTCGTACAGGTCTGCATTTCTGTCTAATAAAATATAATAATGGATCAAACATACAGTATACACACAACAACGCAGAGGAGGTTACTGTGGAGTTGGCGCTATAGGAGTGTTTATCCACCTCACCTATATATCACTCTACAGGTGTCCATGTTTGTGTGACCACACATGCATGCAAGTGTGTGTGTGTGTGTGTGTGTGTGTGTGTGTGTGTGTGTGTGTGTGTGTGTGTGTGTGTGTGTGTGTGTGTGTGTGTGTGTGTGTGTGTGTGTGTGTGTGTGTGTGTGTGTGTGTGTGTGTGTGTGTGTGCGTGCGTGCGTGCGTGCGTGCGTGCGTGCGTGCTTACTTGCACTTGGTTTGCATTTGTTTGTGGTTGTTGAGATCATTTACATGATCACACATAGAGAATTTGGCAACAGATCATCAGCCTACCATCTGCTACTAACACACACACACACACACACACACACACACACACCTGTCGGTCGATTCTGTGTTCCATGTGCAGAGCGTGGATACGCCATGCTGAGTTGTTGGATTAATTGTGTGATTTATTCAGTTGGTTCCTGATTTTGGGGGTGAGGCTGCCTTTTCCATTGGGTGGAAACCATCATTAAATCTGACATCATTCTCTGGACAGTGGACACACACACACACACACACACACACACACTGCAGCTGTTCTTTTGAAATATACCACAAAATGATTATGTTGTGTTTCATTTACTTATATGCACACAAGAGATAGAGAGAGAGATACAGACAGACAGACAGACAGACATACAGAGAGTGAGACAGACAGACAGACAGACAGACAGACAGACAGACAGACAGACAGACAGACAGACAGAGGGAGAGTGTTTTTATGCCAAAGGTGTCATAATCACCCCCTGCTGGTCAGACCTCAATTAACCCCCTGCAACTGCACAGTAGAGAGACAGCGGAGGGGAGGGGCCGATGAGTGATGGGAGAGAGAGAGAGAGAGAGAGAGAGAGAGAGAGAGAGATTGAAGGAGGGGAGGGGCCGATGGATGGAGAGAGAGAGCGAGACAGAGACAGAGAGAGAGAGAGAGAGAGAGGGAGAGAGAGAGAAAGACTGGAGAATAAAGAATGTGAACTCAGAGATCAGGAAATCTCTCTGTTCCGCTGTTTGTCTCTTTCATGTCTCTCTTTCTGTTCCCCACTCTCTCTCCCCCTGCGTTTGTACGTGTGTGTGTGTGTGTGTGTGTGTGTGTGTGTGTGTGTGTGTGTGTGTGTGTGTGTGTGTGTGTGTGTGTGTGCGTGTGCGTGTGCGTGTGCGTGTGCATGTGTGTGTGTGTGTGTGTGTGAGAGAGTGTGTGTGCCGCCTGCCTCACGCTCTCTCCCTCTCTCTCTCTTTCTGTCAGTCTGAGGCGCCTTGGGGCAGATGGAGAAACTAAATTCCGGAGCAGGTCTGGGACAATGGCGGTCCGAGCCAGCTTTACAATCCCGGAACGTCGAGTGGACGAACTGTGAAAGCCAGTAGCCTCGGGGCTCCCAAAAATACCAGACCACTCACACACACCCACACACATACACACGCACACGCATGCACATGCACACACACACACACACACACACACACACACACACACACACACACACACACACACAGACTGAAGACTTTCTCCTTTATATTGATAATAATAATACATATCAAAGCCAAGCCACTTCACAAAAAGTAGCTTAGCACAATCTGAGAAAGTCTGCCCCACAGCCTCTAGCCGTGTTATGTGTGTTTGCGTGCGTGTGTCCGTGCATGCGTGCGCGTATGTGCGTGTGGCTGAGCTGACTGCAATGTGTATACCTACATCTGTGTGTGCATATATATGACCTAGCCAGTACACAGTACTTTTTGCACACAGAGAGCGTACAAAATATGTAATCAAAAATGGACCCTGACGGCCCGGGTACATTTGGTTACATTCGTATGCTGTCAGAGGTGAATTAAACACCTACTGCGTATATGGCAAAGAGCACGATGCTACACACACAACCGCAAGCGAGCTTC
>NC_137864.1:15610870-15623370 GCF_963924005.1 Protomyctophum bolini
GGTTCAGCAATGGGTTCAGGCACATTTCTAATCTGTTGTCACAACAATTCCCCCTAACAAGTCAGTTCCGCACGGCGCACAATTAGTTTCACACACATGTTTATCTTGTTCTTACAGGCTATTTTAGGATAATGGCAGCTGAGTTGTTTTGGTTCATGTCCGTGGAGGAAAAAAAACAGAAAGGAGTGGGGGAAAAAAAGAAGCCACAGCGATTGCAGCTATGCTTAAACACACAAACGCTGAGGGATAATTGTATAAAAGGATTAGAAAGGCAGAGACTCTATTGTTGCGCCATGAGGCGAAATATGCAAGGTTACCATGTCTGGTTGGAAACCGTTTTCCATCATCACCACACAATACACAAATAGCAACCAACTTGTCTGTTCGACACTCGTGTAACCAATCAGGCAGACAGGCAGATGCCGTGGACTCATATTTTCCCCATACACACATGCACCAATACACACACACACACACACACACACACACACACACACACACTGAAACCAGACACACCTTTCTCCAGCAAGGAGGGAACGGCAGAGTTTGAAAAACTGAAAGAAAGTGAAAAAATATCAAACTAAAACACCACAAAGTGGTGATCAACTCTGAGTGAGTAAATGTGGGCCAAGGAGACAATTTCTTACTCTTTCAGAGTTCAACCAACAGCTTGCGTTCTACCATGTGCAGACCGTCACCCGTCCACGGGAAATCCTCCCTCATCAGATGGCATTTTAAGTTCTCAGTGGCTCCCCTCCCCTCCCCTCCCTTCCACAGGGCGTGTTGTGAGTGAGACTCTGTCCCATGATCACAACACAAAGGTATAACCAACCACTCACACAGCTCAGTGTACCGGGGCAGGTTTCACTGCAGCTTTATGGAGGGATCATGTCATTATATGAAACTGACAGTTTGGGGAATGAATGGATTTCCATCAGACAGGACGTGGAAGGATATTGTGTGTTTTGTTGACGTATACAGATTTGTTAGTGTAGTTGCGACCGCAGGTCACATTCATTATGAAAACGTGCAATTCACGTCAGTCAGTCAGTCAGTGTATCACTCGAAATCCCCATACATGGGAATGCCCCCATATATGGTGCCCAGGTCTCGTGAGTCGTGACATCACGTGACCTCATCAAACCCTGTACACGCTCCATATATATATGGCTAGTTCATTCCATATGTTGATCTGACCCCCCATGCGAAAGCGCCAGCGCTCGCCCAGCAGTCTGCTGTCACCCAGGCGTGTGTGTGTGTGTGTGTGTGTGTGTGTGTGTGTGTGTGTGTGTGTGTGTGTGTGTGTGTGTGTGTGTGTGTGTGTGTGTGCGTGCGTGCGTGCATGCGTGCGTGCGTGCTCATGCATGTGTCTATTTGTCTGTCTGTCTATCTGAGGTCCTCTGAGTACAGCTGTGTAACCAGTCAGAGTGTTGACAGACAGTTCCAATTCAAACACATCTAATTAAATAATGATCTAATTATCAGGAAAGGCACACACACACACACACACACACACACACACACACACACACACACAGACAGACATGCATCTGACTACAGCGTAATTGATATGCTTAAAATGTGTTGAGCTCCACTCACTATGTGTGGATGCACTTGCTGCTGTGTATACTGTTATGTCATTCTGATCTGTTTGTGAAGACTTCATGCCTATATGGAATAACATTCTGATTTGCCTATTTTCAGTGAGCAACACAGTCGCACGTCGGAGTACAAGATGAGATTCTGCCTGCCTCTCTGTGTGCCGTTTTCCCTTGTTGCTCACTCTCCGCACGCACACACGCCCACAGAGTTCTGTCACCTTCCATCTCTTCCAATCTTCACACCTCCACCACCTACGTCTCCATCTTCCTCCCATCCTCCCTTTACAACCCTATAGTCTGCCTCTATTTAATCTTCTCAGGTCTCACTCTATCAATCCTCCTCTCTCTCTCTGTGTCTCTCTGTCTCTCTCTCTCTCTCTCTCATTTCCACTTTGTCTCGCCAACTTTGTCTCTAACTTCACCCTCTGTTAGTCCCAATCACTCAAACCATCCCAGAAATTATGCTTTACACACTCTATCTGTATGCTTTACCTGTCTCTCCCTCTCTCTCTCTCTCTCTCTCTCTCTCTCTCTCTCTCTCTCTCTCTCTCTCTCTCTCTCTCTCTCTCTCTTCTCTCTCTTTATGTGTGTGCGTTTGTAGCAAAGTTCTTTGTTCAAAGTTCAAGTTCTTACTTTCTGTTTTGCATTAAGTATTATATTTATTACATGTAATTATCTCTCTCTCTCCCTCTTTCTCTCTCTCCCTCCCTCCCTCTCTCTCTCTCTCTCTCTCTCTCTCTCTCTCTCTCTCTCTCTCTCTAAATTCACATTACATTATTGTGTTTGGGGATATTTGGGAATACTTTCCATATGAATCTATAATGTATGTGTTTTAGAGGGACCGTACGTATTTATGATTATGAATGAACAATGCCTTCTTAAACTTTTTTAAGGTTTTCAGGAAGAAATAAAAAAACAGATCCAAAACCAAACTAAATAACACTGCCTGTCAGTTAATTATGTAACATAATCATATTATGTTACATAATTAACTGACAGGCAGTGTTAGAAAGTAATGTCGATTAACCCTAGAGACCCAGCGGCCGGCATAAGAAGACCTGGCAGACGAGCGTGTTGGCTCGGCATCGACCACAAGGTGGCCACGGACCATTCCCACATCGACCACAAGGTGGCCACGGACCATTCCCACATCGACCACAAGGTGGCCACGGACCATTCAAAACCATAAAAACGTCTGGGTTTCCGAGGCTACAAAAACAATGGCCTATTTTGTCCTAAGTCACACTCATTTTACTAAGCGGGGTGGGGTCAGCATGATCCTTCAATTAGGACTTTGGTGATTTTACCAGAGGTGGCCATGCAGTGTCCTGAGAAGCTGACTTAGGCCAAAGGTTTACGGTGACGACAGTACAAGTAGAGTTAAGAAAGTAGAGTAAACAAGTTAGCCAGAATACTATTTTCATACTCAATCCCTGAATACAACAATAGAAACAGAATGCGTGCCTGCGTGCGTGTGCATGCATTTCCGCGTGCGTGGTAGGAGGTGCCAGCCGACCTCAGAGCAACACATATCCCCGTAGCAGCTGTCCAGAGCCCAGGTGGCTGGAGTAAAACGCATGCACGCACGCGCGCACACACACACACACACACACACACACACACACACACACACACACACACACACACACACACACACACACATCACACACACACACACACACACACACACACACATGTCACACATAGAGTTTATGGCATGGCCGTAAACCAAAGACAATAGAAATAGCCCCTAAATCAACAACAGAGTGGCCAATCTTACCACAATAGCCACCAGACACACACTTCTCATTAGCAAGTCACAGAATCTGTCACTAAGCAATGATAGACATTTTAGCTACTTTGAAACCCCCCCCCCCCCCCCCCGCTCCCTCCCATTAAAAAAGGCAATGTAAACGTATGTTTTCTCATGCTAATATAAAGCTCCTTTGAATTCAATAGAAATTGAATTGGTTACGGAGGATCCTGCTGTCATCAATATGACGTATAGTACTAACGTCATATATGGGCTGGACTCCATATTTGGGCATGCATGCCTCGCATGGAACCAGTGGTCCTTGAGGTGGTCCCAGGCTAAATTATGGTAACCAGATGGACCCTTATAGATCTTTAACTCTTGAGAGAGTAAAATGAAGTCTACACAATTAGAGAAAGTATAGAAGAATTGTTATTTTGGTCAACGTTTGCCAAAAACATGGAATTGTAGACAAAATATTCTTTGGTTTTGGATCTGACAGGCTAATGGGCCTTGAAATGAAAAGGGTTGAAAACCCGTGATATATTGTATCTATAAGCATCAAAGGGACACAGACTGATTGGTATATGGCTACTCTGACAATGGGTACATGCATTCCCAACTTGCACTGCTGTAGATCGTCTATTTGTGCTATATTTTTGAGTGGCGCTAGTATAGCCCCTCCTATGCACAGCTTTGTGTGTTTGTGTGTATAGCACGGATTATGATAAGATTGCCCCTCACTTCACACAAGTGTGATATTTTTTAACTTTTTGTGACTTTATTGAATATTTACAGTGAAGATGGACAGGAAAGAGGGAGAGACATGCAGCAAAGGTCGTCGTGAACGGGACTCGAACACGCAACGCACTGCTGTAGGCCAGCGGGCACATGACCCCACGAGTGTGATTGTTTTTGTAATGTTCACCTATAATGACATGCCCAAAATAGGAATTGCAGGTTGAAAGTGATGAAAGAATAAATGGCAGGCTATAGGGGTGACCCCTTCTCACAGAAAACACAGCTTGCCTATAGTCAGCACATTCAAACCTGACCCTGTGTGCCATCGCTCCTCTCTCTCTCTCCTTCCTTGTCTCTCTTATGTCTAAAAGGAGCCAGGCTCCAGCAGCACCTGCAGTCATCTCTCAATCCTCCCTATATACCTATCACACTGGGTACTTTCCGCCCCCTGCATCTTTCTTTCTTTAGTACATCCACGTAGGTATAGGTGTGGGATGGCTTCGTGACCGATGGATCCCCAGCACAAGTTTGCTGCCAGGGAGCTCCTTATTGTGTTTATGGCAGCATAGTCTCTCGAGACAGACAAAATGTGCAAATTCAAATGAAAATTGTCTGTCTTTCCTTCATTTTTTTTGCAGATGGGTTCTCATATTGTTATGGAAGTGACAGGGTATACTGCTATAGCCTCATCTTCTTTTTTTTAATGTTTTTATTTTATATTTTTGTATAGAGGGACAGACAGTAGGCTGACAGGAAACGGGGAGAGAGATGGGGGTGACATGCAGTGAAGTCGAGCCCGCGGCACACTGCCAGACTTGGGCTACCGGCCAGGGTGCCTGGACCGCTGAGCCATGGCCCAGGCCCTATAGGCTCATCTTCTAACTGACCCTTTGGTAGCTCCCTAGAAATTCTTGTTGATAACAGGCTCAATTGCTCAGCCTGGTTGATGTGTACTGTTAAACACTATTGTGTGTATTATTACATTCATACAGCCCAGGAAAACCCAGGATTGACCCAGGAAATGGAACACAGATTCAACTCACATTGGACCCATTCACACCACAGTGACCACACTACAGTCCTAGTATATGTAAACAAGACCCCAGTTTCTTTCTGTGCTCATCACCGCTGACGACGTTGTTAGTTTGATGTCACAACAGTGAACGTTTCAAAGTTGTTTATGTGGGAGAATCTGAGAAAGGTCGACCGGCCGTTCCAGTTGGTCCAATCATAACCAATGATGTTGTTCACCGAAACCTGCATCCAGTACCCTGTGTTGTCCTGGGTCATTGTTTTGGCATCAACGGTTATAGACTGTAGGTCTCCTCTATCCCTCCACCTTAAAATGTAACACAAATTAGGGATCATTCTATGATGATAGATAGGCCTACAGTACCTGCCAAGTGAACAGGCTGTGTGGGTTTCTGTTCTGCGGTAGAGGGAGAGAGAGGGTAGAGAGAGAGGTATGCAGACAGCAGACAGCTCTTGCCGCAGTTACATTCATCATGTCATTGATCCCCGTTAGATATGTCGTCTTAGGATTTCAGATGCTCATGTAACCGCACACACACATGCACGCGCACACACACACACACACACACACACACACACACACACA
The DNA here is from genome assembly GCF_963924005.1 of Protomyctophum bolini. Classification (NCBI taxonomy): domain Eukaryota; kingdom Metazoa; phylum Chordata; class Actinopteri; order Myctophiformes; family Myctophidae; genus Protomyctophum; species Protomyctophum bolini. The sequence goes on from NC_137864.1 coordinate 15,616,584, forward strand.
CACACTCGGCATACCCTGTTAAGCGGCGGTAGGCAGATTCGGGGCGGGGGGTTTCGAGGAGTTGATAGGCTTGCTCGGTATAAAGGTTAGCCGTTCATGTTGTGGCTTGGGGACATCCAGGTCAGGTCAGATTACGCCACACTTATACGTCCCATTAACTGTGAATGAAAACATTCATGAATGTGATCAATATCTGACACAATTAGGCTTGGTTATAATAACATTCCTTCCTCCGCAACTCAGCAAATAGCACAGCTTATACGTAGCTCGGATAAATAGAAAATTGACCACTGTGTCCACTCAGTTAAATCTAACTATAAATGCACCAAGTCTCTGTCTGTGTGTGTGTACTGTTGTAATCCATCAAGAACCGTACACCCACAGACTTCAAATTTGACACACACGTTCCACACCACCACAGGGAGTGCAGAGTCGGACGGGCCCACGGTTGTCCAAAACCGCCCCAAAAAGGCCTCTGCCCAGGCTCTGGACAGGGCCCCTGCCCATGGTCCATATATGGAGCTGGCCTGTCTGCATACAGTGTATAGACATACAGTGCCTGACAAATAATTCCATATATGGGCATAAAAGGGACACAGACATAACATCTGCATGCATTTCCAACTGGGCACCTCTCTAGTGTTGATAATTTTGGTCAGGCGGAGCCCTATAGTGTATCAAGAAATTCACTGCAGTGTGACAAGTTCCTCTTGGGGGTCAAACTGTGGCTTCTGTATAGCTGGCCAGTTGGAAACCTGCTGCTGCCTTCAGGGGAAAGGCAGTGAGAGGTTGGGGGAGAGAGAGGGGGGGGGGAGGAGGAGAGAGAGGGGGGAGATGGGGGGCTGAGGCTGGAGAGAGAGAGAGAGAGAGAGAGAGAGAGAGAGAGAGAGAGAGAGAGACGCAGTAGCAGAGACGTGCCCGCTCCCGTCTCCCACTGTCTCACACACACACACACACACACACACTCTCCTCGGGAACAGCAGCGCCTTCACGCACGGCACAACGGAGAGTTGGATTGTTGTATATGACCGCCGGGGTTTCACTGACTGGGCTCTCCCTCACAACAAGACTCTAGTAGACACACATCCTTGTTGTCTCCGGCCGGTAACGGATGTCTCAACGGAAATCAATATCTGGATTCTCCAGCAGCACGTCGGTGACCTGTGTGTGAGCTAAGAAGAAGAAGGAAAACAAAAAAACGAATGCTGCTTCCTCGCCTGACGCGTGCTGTGAATTCATAACCAACTCACACGCAGTCACACACACACACACACACACACACACACACACACACTGAGCCTCCCTGCGCTGCCTCACCTGGAGTGTGTATGCATGAGAGAAGAGAGTGTGTTTGTTTGTTTGTGTGTGCGCGCCGCCAGTGTCAGTGTTTTGTTTGTTGGGATTGTAGTAGCGTTTCACCGTACGGGTGGGTTTTATTAACATAAACCCACGGGGGGATTTGATTTGGGCACTGCTGCTGCCTTCATGCATGCCGCGGACATGTGGAAGTTTGTGTGACGCTCTCTAGCGCAACGAGCCACTCGACTGCTGCTTTGTCGCACTCCTGTTTTCACCGACCGGCGAGAGAGGAGAGCCAAACTGCCCGGGCTTCACTTCACTGCCTCCCAAAAACACAGCGTCCGTCCACGGACCTCCAGCACCACGGCGAAGCAACAGGACAAGAGGAGCATTTTCTCGGTGAAATGTAGTAATTGATAACAATATATATTACCAAAAGAATATCACAAAAAGGCGGACAACAACGGCGGGGACTGCGTGAATAAGGAGAGTTTTGGTGACCTCTTGGGATTTGGGGCAACATTTTTTTACGCCCTTGCAGGAAAAAGCTCATTTCCCCCCCCACTCCCCGGATTATTATTAAAAATCACCCAGAGTTGCCTATACGCCTGCCGCAGCCATGGTTGGAGCTGTGAAGCCGTCTGCCTGTGGCCGTTGCCCGGTCTCCACCCTGGGGTTGTTGTTGGTGGCTGTCGTCCTCCTGGTGCTCTCCTCCTCCAGCGGGGTGGACTGCCAGCCCTGCCCGGCGCAGTGCTCCTGCACCGGGACCACCGTGGACTGTCACGGCCAAGGGCTCCGCAGCGTGCCACGGAATATACCCCGCAACGCGGAGAGACTGTGAGTGGGAAGAAATCACGTAAAAAAACCCCAAAGTGAAACTAAAACAAACGCATGAATATCACATTATTGTCACTTTTCAGCTTGAGTTTTATTTTATGATAGTGCAGCTCAAATTTGGCACAACTGGCTTTATTTACCACAGTTTACGAAATGGCAATTGACAACCAAATGGCAATTCAAAACCGCAATTTGTAATGTAACAGTGCTATTCTATCGTTTTAGTTTAGCCTACCCAAATTAATTAATTATTAGTTTGAAAGTTTGAAATGCTTGCATTGAATTAGAAACACTCAGTTTGTCCATTTGTACGGATCTGCCAGTGAAGTTCAAGACGTGAACATAATCACACGACCGTGATTGTGTTCGTGGTCTCGCACCGTTGGCATTATGAAAGCCTCAGCCGACCGCATCGGTTGGTCTGGCGAGCAGCAAGTTAATAAAAAACGGATTTGGATAAGTGGGCTCTAAGTTAAAAGGGCCGTATTTTATTAGGCAAGACCCCTGGCGAAATTAATTTGTTCTTTAGCAGCCATATAGCCTCGTCTCAATTTCTATGACCCTCAAATTCTAAAATGACATGGCTGTATGTAACAGGCTGCACGAAATGAATATAGGCTGGGTGAAAGGAATAAGTTGCTATACAGAAGATTGTGTTATAGGATACCCTCAATCAAATAGCCAATTTATTAATAAAACGAATTCATGAAATAAGAATGTAGGCCTAATCATTTTTTGTCGTTTCTTCAGTTGGGCTATCGTCCTCCTCTAGGCTATTATTTTATGGTTTAGGCTATTATGTTCTAATTATTGTTATGCCTTTCTCTGTCTCTTTCCAGGGATCTGAACGCAAACAACCTCACAAAAATCACAAAGGCGGATTTTGCTGGACTGAAGCATCTGCGAGTTTTGTAAGTAGACTGAATTTATTTCTTGTTATATAACTGCCAAGTCTCTTAGCCTACAACAAGGATCAATGCAAAAACTGATTAGGCCACCTGGCCACCATGCTCAACTTTAACCAGTGACGCACTATACAATTTGGCCGCACAAATTAGCCAAATAAATTCCAATTCGCGCGGAACAGGTTTATCAAGCAGTGAGTCGTGCGTAATTTCTTCAAGTTGTGTAAACTTGAAAGTTGAAACCCATAAAAAAACACACGCACACACACATTATAAAATGTCATTTTCTCTCGGTCTCTCTCTCTCTCTCTCTCTCTAAACAGGCTAATAGGCAGCAGTAGCACCTGTTAGTTAATGTTGTCGTGTTAATCTCCGAATGGAAGTGTCAGAACGGTCTTATTTTAAGCACGGCGGTGCCCCGAGGCCTCCTCCATGTGCTAGAGTGATTAACGAAGCAGCTAGTGAGGAAGTGATGGGGGAAAGAGGGAAAGAGATAGCGGTCATTAGGTGTAACCGCGGAGGAAGGAATGCGGCTGCATGGCTGGCTGCGAGGGAGGGAGGGAGGAATGGCGAGAGAGAGAGAGAGAGAGAGAGAGAGAGAGAGAGAGTGAGTGCGCGTCGTGTAGAAACAGGTTTAGAACCTGTCTACAGGTCTTATGCTTTCCCCTGCTGCACTGAGGTAGACAGTGTGTTTCATCTGCTTGTTGTGTTGATGTGCGTGTAATGTGCTTTAGCGCGCGCGTGCGTAATGGTTGCCATTCAACAGTGGAAAACAGTGAATGGCAAGCAATAGCTTTAGGCTACACATTGCTGGCATCCCCCCCAGATTAGGATAAATCCTTGATGTGTGCAAGACTGCAAGTGCGTGAGCATGCACCTGCAACAGTGTCAGTGACAAAGTCACACATTTGCATTTCAATTGAATTCAGATCTATACAGGTATATCTTTGTTGCACTTTTTTAGAATCATGGACACATACGCCACGGTGTGTGTGTGTGTGTGTGTGTGTGTGTGCGCGCGCGCGTGTGTGTGTGTGTGCGTGTGTGTGTGTTTGTTCCTTGGTCAGGTTCAGTGTCTAGGTGGAGTTGTGTATGACTGTGAATGAATGAGTAGTCACCGTTATGTGGTTAGATAGAGAGTAAATTGGATGATAGATGAGTCCCCATCCAACTGATAGACCAGGTCTAAATTCTGGGGCTCTATCGATCCACTGCTGATTGTCCTCTCTCTCTCTCTCTCTCTCGCTCTCTTTCTCATGCACGCACGTACACACACACGTCGCACACAGAGTTCTATCACTTTCCATCTCTTTCAATCTGCACACCTCCATCTCAACTCTTTGCTTCTATTTCATCTTCTCAGGTCTCACTCTGTAACTCCTCTCTCTCTCTCTCTCTCTCTCTCTCTCTCTCTCTCTCATTCCCACTTTGTCTTGCCAACTTTGTCTTTAACTTCACCATCTGTTGTTCCCATGCACTCAAACCATTCCATATACGCAATACGCTCTATATCTCAGTGGTTCTCAAACAGTGGTCCACGCTCTCAAGAAGAGTTACATTTTTGTTAAAATGTTAATTTACTAGAAGTCTACACAATTAGAGAATGGGGAATAATTGTTGTCAATGTTTGCTCTGTTATCTCTCCTGTGGTACCAACATCAATACAGCATGGAATTGTGGACAAAATCTCATCCAACGATAACAAAATAGTTTGGGTCTGAGAGAGGCTAAATGTCGTGTTTGTGTGTTCAGTTTTGCTTTGTGTGTCTGTGTATATAGCAATGATTTGATTGGCTCTGGGCTTTTCTTTTTTTATTGAATAGAAATGTGAAAATGCAATACTCTCTCTCTCTCTCTCTCTCTCTCTCTCGCTCTGTCTCTCTCCCAGGCAGCTGATGGAGAACAAAATCACCACCATAGAGAGAGGGGCCTTCCAGGACCTGAAGGAGTTGGAGAGGCTGTAAGTAACATGTAGCCGCCATTTTGTTCACACAACAATGTGTTGAATGTACACATACATACATATGTATTATCCGTGGTGTTATGCTGTATGAGTTAAGCATGTGTATAGCCGATGAGCGAGCAATCAGTGTGTGACACTGATCATTCTTATACGTATAGTATCTTAAGTACTTAGTAACTAATCCCTCTCAAGCAACACATTCCACAATGTTTACCCAAATGTATGCGCATGTGTACACTTGTACACACACACACACACACACACACACACACACACACACACACACACACACACACACACACACACACACACACACACACACACACACACACACACACACACATACACACACACACACATGCAAAATGTACCCATTTTGCAGTGAAGGAATTGCTGGTATTTGCCATTCAATAGCATCATGCAGCTATGGCATAATTAAGCCTGGATGGTCGGAATGCCTGCCTGCCGCGCGCGTGCGTAATCTGCGTATGTGCATGCGTGTGCGTGTGTGTGTGTGTGTGTGCGTGTGCGTGTGCGTGTGCATGTGAGAGAGTTTTCATCTGAGTAAAGGGATACATGGACCATTGTCTGGTGATACATCTATTGTGTCGACTGTCAACTTTATTTGATGTATGAGCAATTTGTGTGTGTGTGTGTGTGTGTGTGTGTGTGTGCATGTGTGTGAGTGCGTGTGTGTGTGTGTGTGTGTGTGTGTGTGTGTGTGTGTGTGTGTGTGTGTGTGTGTGAGTGCGTGTGTGCGTGTGTGTGTGTGTGTGTGTGTGTGTGTGTGTGTGTGTGTGTGTGTGTGTGTGTGTGTGTGTGTGTGTGTGTGTGTGTGTGTGTGTGTGTGTGTGTGTGTGTGTGTGTGTGTGTGTGTGTGTGTGTGTGTGTGTGTGTGTGTGTGTGTGCGTGCGTGCGTGTGTGCGTGAGCGTGCGCGCATGTATTTAGCATGTTTATATGTGGTTTGTGGTCTGCCCATCAGGCAGTGCTACATGATGGAATGTATCGGAGTGTGATAGCATCTGAGAAAACTCTGCAGCGGGCTTTTTAATTTACAGCGCACACGCATGCCATGCACAGACGCTGTAACCTGACAGCCTAGTAAATGGATCTTTTCACTAGTTGTTTTAGACATAACATACACATGAATTCTTCTCAGAAATCATCGAAATGAAATATATTAATGGAGCAGCCGCTTTGGTCTTGGCCGTAACATTCCGTGCCTGGTTTTCCTCTGCTCTCCGTGGCTGCACTATAGCATGTTCTTTGTTAGCCAGGAGAGAAGCTCCACCGTCAGCTGGAGGGAATCAGGCTAGCGTGATTCTCATGCAATATAAACTGGGTTCTGTCCAGCCGAGCAGGTCTGGGAATTCCTCCGCTGAGTTTGAGACAAAAGGGGGAGCAATACTTAACTGGTTGTTATCTGCCATTAATGGGCAACGTCACTTTGACACTGATTCTGTCGGATTATGTTCTCCGTACGAGGCACCGGCTTAGGGGCTATTATTTACAGTACACATGATGTGCGCGTACCCGCACACATGCACCTGGTCACACTCGCCCATGCATGTACTGTACTGTATGCATGTGTGTGTAGCGCACACGTGTAACAATAACCACTTGCGCTTAACCTACTTGAACCCTGGCGCCGCCTATTGTGGGGATGTCATTATAGGTGAACATAAAACTAAAACATTACCATTTTCCAAACTTAAAAAAAATAACCTAAAATAACACAGCTATGAAAGTCATAACACATGGCACATGGCAATGCGATGCATT
>NC_137864.1:15633370-15640870 GCF_963924005.1 Protomyctophum bolini
GTATGTAAACAAACATGTTTCTATGTCAGTGGTGCACAAAACCTTTCATGTCAAGGACCAAGGTGTGTGAGACCTTGCTTCATTATGGATGGTTTAATCTTAATGTTTCCATGCAAGCCAGAGGGCTCAGATGCAACAATTAGTTTCCTGGTCCTGGATAACCCGCTCTGTAAATGAGTGTGAGGGTTAAAAACACAACTCCGTATTTGACGGTGTGTGTGAGAAAGACAAGTGTTTTCATGATTACACATCTCTGTCTCCACTGATAAGAACCACCCAGGCTGTAGAAATCCTCCCCTGTGTTTCCCTCATCCTCCATCATAACAACACCTGCAACCTCCCCATCCCATCCCTCCATCCTCCATCTCCTCCATCCCTCCATCCCTCCTCCTCCTCCCCATTCCTCCATCCCTCCATCCCTCCATTCCTCCATCCCTCCATTCCTCCATCCCTCCATTCCTCCATCCTTCCTCCCTTCTTCCCTTCATCCAACCCTCCATACCTCCAACCCTCCATCCATCCGTCCATCCCTCCCTCCCTCCATCCATCCATCCCTTCATCCCTCCATCTCTACTTTACCACACACTCTGTCCCTTCTATCAACACACAAATACCCTGGTGCCCGATCTGTACACCCCTGAGGCTACACGCATGCACGCACGCACACTCACAACACACACGCACACACGCACACACACACACACACACACACACACACACCACACACACACACACACACACACACACGCACACACACACACACACACACACACGCGCGGCGCGTCTCTGGAGGAACCATATGGTAGGAATTACCCCAATCACTATCGCATACAGCACTCGTGCACCTGTGAGCACACACACACACACACACACACACACACACACACACACACACACACACACAACATATACTCAAAATATACTGTACTTTGTATGCATAGTATGTGAGAGTTATGGTTAGTCCGTCACCGTGGTGACTGTTGAAATCACTCTCTCCTTTCCTTTGTTCTGTATAAAGAACCATCCACTCTGGTTGATCTGCATCTATGTCCTGTAGTCTGTATGGTAAGACCACGAGCACAGCTGTGACTGTTTGTCCAGAGAGAGAGAGAGAGAGAGAGAGAGAGAAGCTATTCACTTTGAACTGGGGATCAAACAAAGCTAGTTCATTAGTAGGACTTTGTAAAAAAGGATAGGGCAGTAAAACCTCACTGCATTGGCCAAGAACCAACAGCAATACAAGTTGAGCCACTCACAGTCAGGTGTGCTGCAATTGCTGCAAACGCTCTCGTATGAATGCAAGATGCATACAATACAGAATGCAGCCTATATGCTGGTGTTTGCAACATGTATGCACAGTGCACACACACACACACACACACACACAACCACACACTCTCACACACACACACACACACACACACACACACACACACACACACACACACACACACACACACAACCACTCACTCTCACACACACACACACACACACACACACACACACACACACACACACACACACACACACACACACCAAAGCTTATTCCACTCTGTTGGTAGGTGTGACAGTGATAAGCTGTGACTCATATTCACTAGTGTGAAGATAACGCTCTCTGCCTCTCTCTCTGCCTCTCTCTCTCTCTCTCAACCTCTCTCTCTCTCTCTCAATCTCTCTCTCTCAACCTCTCTCTCAACCTCTCAATCTCTCTCTCAACCTCTCTCTCCTCTCCTCCTCTCATCTCCTTCCCTCACCTCCTTCCATGTACTTCACTGGCCACTCTCTCTTCTCGTCCGCTGGACAGCGGGCCGGTCAGAGGGAGTGAGATGAAAGCGGTATGGAGATGAAAGAGGAGTCGATGAAGGGATGGGCTGATGAGAGGATAAGAATGGGTCATTGCTTCCACAGGCAGAGGAGCACACTTATTCCCCTTGGGTGCTAGTGTGTGAGGGCAGGCACATGCCTGGGACAGACGTGTGCGTGTGTGTGTGTGTGTGTGTGTGTGGGGGGGGGGGGTGGGGGCAGGGCCACTATCTGCATAGTGAGTGATGTTTTGTCACATCAACGTTGTGGCTCTGCCCTCACAACATGCAGTAAAGCAGAGAATCCCATTCAGAATCATCACATCAAATTAAAAAGAAAGTGAGTGAAATTAGTTTTTGCTTTTACCACAAATAGTACAAGCATTTCTCTAAATATGATAACGTTGAGGCGGATGGCAGGCGATTTTCACTTCCGGTCCATTTCCGGTTGCATCTGTCGCTTAGCAACCTAGAGCCAGTCACACGTTGGCAAAGAGCGCCATCTGTCATATAGACCACATGACGGAGATGTCTGTTATTGGCAGTGAAGCGTTGGATTAGACTTGATGTAGATCTCTGTCAACGGCAGGGAACGTGTTTAATAAATGTACCATGAAGCTGGCAGTGGGTGGGCAATTTATATTGTTGATGTTGTTCACCGCGTTGCCTGCACGCCTGCTTTCAGACTTTTAGTTAAGGTGTTTAAAAGTTTTTTTTACTAATCATATTTTCATAATGAACTTATAATGAAACACAGGCACAGATACAAATAATGTTTGAATTTAAAGCCGACCTGATGATGAGTCAGTTTGTGCGTATGTGTGTGTGTGTGTGTGTGTGTGTGTGTGTGTGTGTGTGTGTGTGTGTTTGTGTGTTATTCTCTCTAATCCTCTGCTAAATGCTGCTGTGATGAGGCTTTGCCATTTTGCTGGACAGCATTGTTGCTTAGCAGCCTTGAAGGTTTTGCTTTGTCTTCTGTGAGAGAGCTTAACCGTGACATGCACACACACACACACACACACACACACGCGCGCGCATGCACGCGTCTGCACACACACACACACACACACACACACATCTGAAAAACATGGAGATGACGCGAGGTTCAGGCTTCTTCATGCCCGACGGCAACGAAATTAAATCTTCACTATGTAAATAATGCGCTTTAATTAAGACGGACTGCATCGAGGTCCTTTTGGTTGCCGTGGCGACCATGACCTTTGGGTGGCCGTAGAGGTCGGAGGTGAGGAATTTGCTGGTCTAGAGATCTCAAGTGGGAGGTGATTTGTAGAGGTGAAAGGGGGAGTGTTAGCACACTTGTTAACACAAACAAAACAAAAAAAAAAACATCAAGTCAAATGCTGTTGAATTGTGAAATCATATACATAACCATCTGTGTGTGTGTGTGTGTGTATATATATATATATATATATATATATATATATATATATATATATATATATATATATATATATATTATATAAATAGCAGCTTTTTCTGGACGTCAGATAAATTAGACATTGGGTTTCATGTCTGCCTTACCACACGTCTCCGCTCAACCCCCCGTGCTTTAAAAATTTATATCTAATAATTATGTTGTCAATGGGCAAGTCTCTTTAATGGCATTAGGCCATTTTGTCTTTAAATAAATCAAAGTGGCTGTTATCTGTTATCTGGTATTACTTTGGATAAATGGGGTTCGTGAAGTGGAAGATAAAACTATAGTTTCAGTTACGAGTACCACAATTAAATACAATGTCTGATTTATATTCATGATATACTGGCTTTAAAGGATTGCTCTCTGTCTGTATCTAGGTTATACCCAGTGTTTTTCATTCCAAGCTATTTGGCTGCCATCTTTGTATACATAGGATATGCAAATATCTGCCATTACGTCTGTCTAAGGAAATGAAGTTAAGCCTCTATGGCCCGAGGGGTCCTAAACGCACACACACACACACACACACACACACACACACACACACACACACACACACACACACACACATGCATTCAGAAATATTCCTGCCTCCCCTGTTTCTCTGAATGCACTTGAACTGATTTAATAACTTTATATTGGTAGAGTCAGACGACGCATGTGCCACACACGCACATGCACACACACACACACACACACACACACACACACACACACACACACACACACACACACACACACACACACACACACACATACACACACAAAGCCATATTGTTCTAGAAATGCTCTCATGAGGATTTTTCAACGGATTTTGTTGGCAGATAATACCCACCAAAACAGGAATACACGAGAGAGAGAGAGAGAGAGAAGAGAGAGAGAGAGAGACACAGAGACACAGAGAACATCCCCTATCTACCTTTAGTGTGAATGGCAGTGAGAGTGTGAATGAGTCACTTCCAGCACTCACATGAATCACATGAATGAGAGTTTGAAGTGCTCGAGGCCACTCATTCCTAAGCAGTGATTTGGCCCCACATATCGCAGCACAATACTGTAATTCATTCAGCCATTCAGAGAGAGCCTGCCAGACTCTCACTGGCATCAGTAAGAGGACCATAAAATAAAATGCTGACTGAAACCCACTGTAAAGATACAAAAAGAATAGTGGCGTGAATTTCACAAGTGACAGAGCTAACATGTTAGACACAGGGACTTTGAGGTGTGTGCGCATGGCGTGCGTGCGTGCACAGGCTGGCGAATCAGTTATCGTCACTCAAAAGGCGAGTGTGAGAGGTCAAAGGTCACAGGCCAGGGATCGTTAGTGTCAACCAATGAGAGAGGCGGCGTAATAATGAACATCACAGAAGGCGGAGGTTTTGCGGAGGGGGGGGGGGGGGGGGGGATGTCTGGAAAAGTGAGACAAGCGACAAGATGTGCTGAAGAAAGAAAGGGCACATATTAGGGGGAATTTAAAGGGAAGATTAGAGGTGTTTACCGTCTTAGATTAATGCGTTGGAAGAAAGAAACGAGAGGAGAAGGAATCCACCGAATTGGAGATGAGGGTGTGTCGGTCCCGCCGTGAGCTAGCCGTTGAAAAACAACAACAACAACAACAAGGAAAAAACTAAAAGCAAAGAGCGCAAAAAGGAGAGAGAGAGAGAGAGAGAGAGAGAGAGAGACACTATAAGAGAGGAGGAGGAGAGATTGTAGAACGCACAGAGGTATGTCAGGACTTACTGTAGATGGCAACTAGCCTGAAGGCCTGGAGCCAGCATGTCTATCAGAAAGAAGTGCTCAGGTGTGTGTATGCGTGTGTGTGCGTGCGTGCGTGCGTGCATGAGTGCGTGCGTGTAACCTGAGTGTGGATGGGGTGGGGAGCGTGGTGGTGTGTGTGTGTGTGTGTGTGTGTGTGTGTGTGTGTGTTGGGGGGGTTACATACCTATCCAGTGCCAGGAAGAGCTTACCTGGAGCAGGTAGTTATGACAGCGGAGGTGACTGTGTGTATAAATCTGGTATAGGGGTGTGTGTGTGTGTGTGTGTGTGTGTGTGTGTGTGTGAGGTCCTCCCCATGCATCTTCAAAGTGTTTCCTTGCCTTGTCTCAGGTGTGATTAAGGGTCACAGTGTGCGTAATACCTCCCAACAAAAAAAAAAGCTCAAATCATCCTATATCCTTTCCACTTCCTCCCTCCTCCCTCCCTCCTCGCCCTCCTCTCCTCGACCTCTTTGTGTCGACGCTGAACCACTTAAACCTCTGCATCCGTATTCTAGGGGGAACAGAACGCACGCAGAAAATAAGATCTAGAATCTTCCAGCTGCATGGTCTGGGAGGGAGAGAGAGAGAGAGATAGATAAAGCGGGGCGCTCTCTCTCTGTGAAGATGTTTGATATACAGAGCGAAAAGGAATGGACGCTGTGCTGCAGAGAGTGAATGGACGCTATGCTGCAGAGAGTGACGAGGGACGCTCAATAAGGGCCGGGGTTTAAGTGGTTAATGACATGCAGCCAATGGGCCTGGTTAGAAAGTCCAATGCAGAGAGGGACGTACAGCTTGATTCTCTCTCTCTCCTCTCTCTCTCTCTCTCTCTCTCTCTCCACCCTCAGGGCAGGTATGGATCGTGCATTGATGGATGAGTTGGGGTGGCTGGTGAATTATAGGAGGGATTATGGACTAATCAGTACCATTCATCATGCACTGCCCCCCTCCTACGCACACACACACACACACACACACCCACTCAATCCCAGGCGCTGCTACTCAGCAATATTGACCCCCTTGCTCACCATTGCCTGCGTGAAATTTTTAGCAGGATGTGGGGTTGTCGGTGCTGGTGTGTGTGCGGACTGTGTGCGACTGTGTGCGACTGTGTGTGTGTGCGTCCGTGCGTGCGTGCATGCGTGCGTGCGTGTGTGCGTGTGCGTGTGCGTGGTGTGTGTGTGTGTGTGTGAGAGAGAAGAGAGAAATAGAGACATATTGTGCGAGGACTGAAGAGGACTAATCTACTGCTAAACTTCACTGTGGTCACCAAGTGTTAGCACTCTGTCCACAGTGTCCAGTGACACTGGAAGCAGGGTGTTAATATCACTGGGCGGGGGTTCCGCCTCATGTCAGTCAGTCACCAGACTTGACATGGCTTGTCTCTCCCTTTCTACCGTCTCGTGTGTTTCCCTCCCCTGCCCTGCTAATCCTCCATCTTGGCTCCGCGTCAAGCCGCCTTGTCCATGCAGTTGCACAATGCAACCACCGTGTTGTCTCCCCCCCTCTCTCTCTCTCTCCTCTCTCTCTCTCTCTCTCATCTCTCTCTCTCTCTCTCTCTCTCTCTCTCCTCTCTCTCTCTGCTGGCTCCATTAGTGCCACTCCACTGGCATAGCCCACATTCTCCAGAGGGGCCGTCATTGCTGCCCACTCCATTGGCACCCATCTCACTCTCCGTCCCCCCCACCCCTCCCCTCCCTCCCCTCTCTGTCTCTCATTTGCTCTCTGTGGAGCTTTCTCTCCTGAACACCTCTCCTCCGTACCCCCAACTCCTCCCTGCTTTGTTCCGTCTCTCCCTCTCTCTCTCTCTCGCTCTCTCTCTCTCTCTCTCTCTCTCTCTCTCTCTCTCTCGCTCCCTTCTCCCATCTGTCTTTTGTCCTCCCAGCACCTTCCTTGTCCCCTATAAGAAGAAGTCTCTACTCTCCCTCTCTCCCTCCCTCTCTCCCTGGTCTCTGTTTCCTGTGTCCTCGGTCCCCCCCCCCCCCCCCCATATCTCTCATTCTCTATCTCTCTCTCTGACTCTCTCTCTCTCTCTCTCTCTCTCCACACAGTGGTTGTGGAGAGGCTTACGCCAAGGTCCTTATCCGTGGAACTGTTGCAGAAGCAGGCACTGCATACAGTAACATCCCCAGTGTCCTTTTTAACTCTGAGAGAATACAAATGAAACATTTGTACAGTTAACAAATGTTTTGTTTTCATTTGTACACGCACATTTCATTATACAAATGGATTGATTATCATTGAGGATTGTATACTGTGTGTACTAAATGGTAAATGGTGCATTTATATAGCACCTTTATCAAGGCGCTTTGCTGTACATAGATTGTGCATTACATTCACACATTCACACACATCACACACCGATGTCGGGGAAACCATGCAAGGCACCAACCTGCACATGGGGAGCAATAAGAGAGTCTTGCTCAAGGACACTAACTCTGGGGAGCCAGCCGGTTCAACGGGGAACATCCGGCCACTCTACCGCTGAACCACTGCTGCCCCT
>NC_137864.1:15655870-15660870 GCF_963924005.1 Protomyctophum bolini
CTCTGGATTTTGCTGTGCATGCGTGTGCACGCACGCAGGCATGAATGTGTGCGTGCCGCGTGCACGTACACTGTATGTGTATATATGTCAGTGTGCAGGGCTTTTGTCCCTGTATGATAAATGTGTAAACTAATAAGGCGCCACACAGGCAGAGGCACTACAGGGGCTAGAAGTGGCCTTCCTCCAAATATGTGCGTGCATGCGTGCGACTGTGCACACGTGTGTGTGCGTGCGTGCATGCATTTGTATGTGCGGTTGTGTATAAATGCATGGATGTGCGCATATGTGTACAAAGTTTACATTTATCCAGTTGTATGTTTGTGTGTGTGCGTGCCCGTGCCCGTGCGTGCACGCTGTGCCCAGCGTGAGTGTGTGAATGGGGGTGAATGGTGCGCGGTGGGGAGGCCGTGCCTCTATAGGGAGTGAATGTGGTGATATGACAGTGATACATGGAGATGTTTACAGTAAACACAGAGGAAGCCAGCCAGCGGAAGACAGAAGGAGAGAGAGAGGAGGAGGAGGAGGAGGAGGAGGAGGAGGAGGAGGGAGAAAATGGTGTTTTCACTGCGCTCTCATAACAAGAGAAAGTTGGCAAAATATGCATTGGAGGAAATGGTATCATCTTTCACCTGTCGCTCTGTGCTTTCAGGTTCCTGTGGCTGTTTTATACTGTTTTATAGAATAAGTCAGGCTTTTGGCCTTCCAACATTCTTGCTGCTTTCTCTAGTCGTTTTCTCTCCATCCCTCTGTCTCTCTCTCATGTCTCTCCATCTCTCTCTCTCTCTCTCTCTCTCTCTCTGTGTGTGATGCGGGGTATCGTCTCTGTATGACATCATCTGAGGAACGTGGTTATTATCTGAATGGAGAATGCTCACTGACACGCTTGGCCCGTGTTCAGCTCTAGTTCGAACGACATGCACAAGCGCGTCTGCACGCGCGCACACACACACACACACACACACACACACACACACACACACACACACACACACAAACACA
Organism: Protomyctophum bolini; assembly: GCF_963924005.1. NCBI lineage: Eukaryota > Metazoa > Chordata > Actinopteri > Myctophiformes > Myctophidae > Protomyctophum > Protomyctophum bolini. Next base: position 15,656,870 of record NC_137864.1, read on the forward strand.
CGCACACACGCACACGCACAGACACGCATGAACGCACACACATTGTGCCATTATTGGATACAATACCTGCAGTGTTTGTGTGAGCTCCACACATTTGGCACGCAATATATCGTATACAGTGCATGCAGAAAAAGACAGATAAAGTAGCACACGCGAGCACACGAGAATCTGACACCTTATCACATCTCTCAATTGCTCCAAAACCTTATCCAAGCTAAATAATACACTTTGACACCATGATAAAAGTGCAGTCATATTCTACGTTTAGCTCTCCCTCCATCTACTATAGCTTGTAATGTGATACTCTTTTACTGTGCAGTTGTATACAGTGCATTAGCTAATAGAGCCTCATATTGACCCTGCGTCTAATAGCGTATAATGTGATTATTGTTGTTTTACAGTACAGTGCAGTAAGTTGTATACATTAGAAGAGAGCTTGGTATCTACCACCTCTGCTGGGATCTAACCCATTCAGGATGGGAACCCTGTTGGTGTTTTAAGGATTATGTACTTTAGCTATTGAATTTATTTTTTCAAAATTGTGAAACTGTTGCAGAAGTCTTTAAATGTATTCTTTCAGAGTGAACGTTTTTAACTAAAATCTTTGCTTTCTGGGGGGGGGGGGGGGGGGGGATGCTGGAACAACATATTTTGGGGGTCAAAGTACCCAAATAGGCTACAGATAGTTCTGGGGGTCCTTGACTTGAAAGATAGGCTGAGCACCACTGATATAGAAACATAGGTTTTTCAGAAAACCTTTAGGATTTAGAAGACATTTGTTTTAGAATGGGCCTCAGGTCTAAATAGGTTAATGGGATATTGTGTTACAGTACAGTCGTATATAGAATAGATTACAGCTTGGTATTTTCCTGCCTATGCTGGCATAATGTTTTATAGTGCACTACTAATGTATTATAATAGAGCTCTGTATCACAGCATATATAGCATGTCTCTGCTGTCAGGAAGGAACCATGCACCTAACTCCATCTATAGCATCTGCTGTCTGAAGGAACCATGCACCTAACTCCATCTATAGCATCTGCTGCTGTCTGAAGGAACCATGCACCTAACTCCTAAAACTGTATTTATTTATTAAGGAACCATGCACCTAACTCCTAAAACTGTACATTCTTTCAGAATTATGAAGAAAAACCTGATTTCAACCGCAGGTCGCATTTATGAAGACGTCCATTTCCCGTTCAGTCAGTCACTTATTATCCCCATAGATGGTCTCGTGACATCATCAGGGGCGGAGATCCCTGATTTCATAGTAAATGCGACGTGCTGTCGCAATTAAGACCATATATGGAGATCCCTGATGTCATGCCTAAAGGGCGAGGTCGCTTCTCGCCCTTTAGGTGTCTTACTGGTATTTTTAAAACAAAGCAATACTGCCTCATCAAAGTTGGTGTTGTGACTTTATATATTGTACAGTTTGAGGGTCCAATGGAGTTAAAAGGTTTTGTCCGAAGCGCTTATTAAATACTTTCCATTGGTTCCAATTACATTTTATTTTAATCAAAAAAGGAGTTAGGTGGTTTTCCTCCTGACAGCATAGATATTATATGATATTGGCTTTAGGAGATTTTCAGCTGTTGCTTCTGATTTGTTGCAACTCTGTGGGAAAGTTGACAGAGTGGGATAAGCGGCCCTTATTGCTTGCCTGTTTGTGTGCGTGCGCGGCCGCGCGCGCACATGTGTGTGTGTGGGCGCGTGCGTGGTTGCGTGGTTGCGTGTGCAAGTGTGTGAGAGCTGATGGATGAACTTGCAGGCTGGTAAGCAGGGGACATTCCCCTCTCTGTTCTCCTCCCATGCCATGGAAACCAGACTGGAGGGCTATGGTGGCCCACAGGAGCCAAATGAGGCGGCAATAATGCAGCGCTTAACCCCACATTGAAAAATGACTTCATTCTCTCATCAATGGAGCGGTTCCTAACGCCCCGCCACGCGTATACGCACGCGCACACACACGCATATGTGCACTCAGTCACTCATAAGAAGCACACAAACACACACGCAACATGTGCAAACGCACAGACACGCTTGCATACGCTCGCATACACGCACGCACTCACGCAGGCACACACGCATGCACGCGCACACACACACACACACACACACACACACACACACAGGCAACACACATGTAATTGAAATGTGCATATAGGGTATTTCCCATCGTTAAGGTATGATACATTTAAACTGTTATGATGCGGTTCAAACACGCACACAGACGCACGCACGCACGCGTGCACACACACACACACACACACACACACACACACACACACACACACACACACACACACACACACACACACACACACACACACACACACACACACACACACACACACACACACACACACACACACACAGAACATACATACACAGCACAGCATGTGGAATGCTGGAGAAAGTACTGTTTGTTCTCTGTGGTTCACAGACTTTGGTCTGGTATAACTTTGGTTGGTAATGACATAAAATCATCCATTTCATGTTTTCTTATGCTTTTAGTTGTGTGTGCTGGCCTGTTTTCCGCCAACAGTCACACAGTCTGTCTGTGTGTGTGTGTGTGTGTGTGTGTGTGTGTGTGTGTGTGTGTGTGTGTGTGTGTGTGTGTGTGTGTGTGTGCGTGCGTGCGTGCGTGCGTGCGTGCGTGCGTGTGTGTGTGTGTGTGTGTGTGTGTGTGTGTGTCTTTGATATTTCAATATTATTTTTTTCACAGGAAGGAAATTACAAGTTTATATTCAGAAAGCATCAACAGGGCAAGTTGTGTATTGTGTATAGTATTCTTCGCTGCAAACAAAATATATTTTATGGGCCAAATAAATTGTTCATGCTTGGGTGTGTGTGTGTGTGTGTGTGTGTGTGTGTGTGTGTGTGTGTGTGTGTGTGTGTGTGTGTGTGTGTGTGTGTGTGTGTGTGTGTGTGTGTGTGTGAGAGAGAGAGAAAGTTAAAGATCCCATTAGGTTGCTCTTTTTTTATTTTTTACCATGCATGTCCGGTGGCTCTTTGCTCACTTAGTGCTTGCATTATATGTCTTCCTTCCATTACTGTGTGTGTGTGTGTGTGTGTGTGTGTGTGTGTGTGTGTGTGTGTGTGTGTGTGTGTGTGTGTGTGTGTGTTGCTCGTGAGCAGTGAAAGAGAGAGACTGAGAGTCAGACCCTGAGGACAGCTTTTAGTGAAACATCATCAGGAACAAATGACTGAATGACAACTATGACTGACACACGCACGTGCACATACACACACACACACACACACACACACACTCTCTCACACACACACACACACACACACACACACACACACACACACACACACACACACACACACATGCGTGCATATGCAAGAAAGGGGCAAGAAGAAAGGAGGTACCTGTGAAATAGAGAGAGAACTAATATGAAGGGAGAGAGAGACATGAAATGATGGAGCAGAGAGAGAGAGAGAGGTTTCTTTGCTTCTGAGTGATGACTGTTTTGGAGCCAATCCACACGTGGAGAACTCAGGGGTTTCCCCAAACAATATCCCTGCAACCCTGTTTGTTTGTTTGTGTGTGTGTGTGTACGTGCGTGCGTGCACGCATGCGTGTGCGTGTGTGAGTGAGAGAGAGACGGAGAGAGTTTTTGCCCGAGGGCGGCCTCTTATGCTGTCTGCTTTGCGAGGCCTAGAATTCAAAGCAGTCTTTTCAAAATGATAACTTAGAGCTATGAATAGTTGTATTATATATACCCCAGTGAGAGAGAGAGAGAGAGAGAGAGAGAGAGATGGAAGGAAGGGGAATAGAACAGTATGAGAAACAATAATAGGGCTGTTCTCTTTGTTTATTTATCTCTACACACTACACTGATTGCAGGTGTGTGTGTGTGTGTGTGTGTGTGTGTGTGTGTGTGTGTGTGTGTGCGCGTGCGCGTGCGTGCGCGAGCGAGAGAGAGAGAGAGATAGATAGAATATAAGAGGTCTTAGAGGTGCAAAATAAAGACAGAGAGAGCGAGTAT
>NC_137864.1:15668370-15671374 GCF_963924005.1 Protomyctophum bolini
CATGTCCCATTTCTACTGTCTAGTGGTTTAAACACTCCTCCCATCATGTCTCATTTCTACTGTCTAGTGGTTTAAACACTCCTCCCATCATGTCCCATTTCTACTGTCTAGTGGTTTAAACACTCCTCCCATCATGTCTCATTTCTACTGTAGTGGTTTAAACACTCCTCCCATCATGTCTCATTTCTACTGTAGTGGTTTAAACACTCCTCCCATCATGTCTCATTTCTACTGTCTAGTGGTTTAAACACTCCTCCCATCATGTCTCATTTCTACTGTCTAGTGGTTTAAACACTCTCCCATCATGTCTCATTTCTACTGTCTAGTGGTTTAAACACTCCTCCCATCATGTCCCATTTCTACTGTTCAAATAACACCAGCCTATCGGCGAGAAGCGATGAGGTCAGATCAACATATGGAATGGTTTAATTTAGCCTATGTTTTGTAATAACAATCAAAATCTACAAAGTAGGCCTAAGTACAATATTTGGATCTACAAATAACAAAAAGAAAAATAAGTAAATTACTCCACTGTTGTTGTTGTTTTAGCCGTTCATTGTGATGTCAAGTTATGTGTCATATCGGCCCTGTTCAATTTGTGGTAAATGTTGTATTTACATAGCACCTTTTCCCAAGTGCTTTACATACTGTAGATTGTGCATTACATTCACCCATTCACACACACATTCACACACCGATGGCGGAGGAAACCATGCAAGGCACCAACCAGCACATCAGGAACAATTAGGGTTCAGTGTCTTGCTCAAGGACACTAACTCTGGGGGAGCCCGGTTCGAACTGGCAGCTTTGCGGTTACCATCCGGCCCCTGAGCCACTGCCGCCACAATTAAATAGTTATTCGCAATTATTTGTATGACTATTAAATGTGTTATGGTGACAGCCCTATTGTTGTTGTTGCTTAGCGTTCACTCAGATGTGGTTGTCAGCTCTGCTCCTTTACTGCATCAAAGCATCCATGAAACAGCAGATGGGCTGTTAACCGTTTTAATGATTATGATTCAACGACATGAATCAGTGGAATGTGTTCCTCTGTTATGACAATGGTAGTCTTGCGTAGCCAGAAAAATATATTCATTATTGCCATTTCTGCTAAGGAGCAAGCTATATTTTGTTTAGATGATTTCTATTTGGATGAATTTGCGCGACTGTAAAGACTGTAAAGACTGTAGAGACTCATGATCAGAGCTTCCATTCTCCAGACTGTAGGACAGAAGCATTTGAAAATTGAGAGAGGCAAACAGTCTGGCAACGTGAGACTATATGACAATGTCTACAGCTCAAAAAACGAAGGCGTTTTATATATACAAATGGCTTTTAGATGCATGTAGTGTGACACTGTGCGTGTAGTGTGACACTGAGTATGATGAAGTAGGACATTCATTTACATTATTTTACATAAAATGTTGAAATATGGAGTTACGAGGTTTCTGCGTGCCCCGACAGTGTTTTTGATGCCTGACACCCACATGTGATGCAGTACACTTGTACTGATCGGCTGTTTCCACTATACTTCTTTATAGAATTCGCTGAAATCAATTCATTGAATTTTGGTTTAAGTTCATGAAAACTTTAGCTTTTTTGGGGGGATGTTTTTTTAAAATGTTTTGTAATAATTATAATGAATTTCTTGTCTCCCAAACATCCATTTCATGAAAGTCCACCTGAAAATGGAAACATAAACAAGGAACAGATCAAGCAGGAAGCAGCTGACACCGTAGGCTATGCACTGAGCCTCGGTTACCCAGAAGCCTTAGTTACTGTAGAATCGAGCGTCAGTGTTTTTTTCCCCGGTCACGTGATCCAAACGTGTGACGTACGACGTGTTACGGATGTCTGACGGAAACCTTGTATGTCTAAAAGTTTTTTTTTTAATGGCGAATTAAACATAAAACAAAAGGCGGTTTAACGCAGTCAAACTGTTAAATTAAAATCTGTTTGCAAAAGGTGGCCCTTTAACAACTTCCCGGGTTAGTGGACTTAAAACCATAGGAACCACTTTGTGGTTTTATATATATATTTTTAGTGTTATGACATTTCCTTGAATGTGTACAATTGCAAAAGTTGAACATTTCAACGAAATATTTGTAGGGTAGGAAGTCAAAATATCGCTACTGGTATCGAAGTCAAGGTCTCTCTCTCTCTTTCTCTCTGCCTCTATCTCTCTCTCTCTGCCTCTCTCTCTCTCTGCCTCTCTCTCTCTCTCTGCCTCTCTCTCTCTCTCTGCCTCTCTCTCTCTCTCTGCCCTCTCTCTCTCTCTGCCTCTCTCTCTCTCTGCCTCTCTCTCTCTATCTCTCTCTCTCTCTCTCTCTCCCTCTCTCTCTGCCTCTCTCTCACTGCCTCTCTCTCTCTCTCTCTCTCTGCCTCTCTCTCTCTGCCTCTCTCTCTCTGCCTCTCTCTCTCTCTCTCTCTCTCTCTCTCTCTCTCTCTCCCTCTCTCTCTCTGCCTCTCTCTCTCTGCCTCTCTCTCACTGCCTCTCTCTATCTCTCTCTCTCTCTCTCTCTCTCTCTCCGCCGCTCCCTCTCTCAGATATATGTTAGTCTTTCTCCCGGTGGTTTCCTCTGCTGTGGAGTGGCTCCTCTTCATTCATCTCAGATGACACTTGCGGCTGCTAACGGCGCTGGCTGGATGACAGATGAATGGAGCAAAACGAAAACGAATGACGGATAGAGAGAATGACGAAATGATCGAGGGATCAAGTGCCTGGCGGAACGATTGATGGATGAGAAAAAATGTGGGGAAAAGATGAAAAGGAGCATAAAGAATGATGAATGCTGCTGGAGGATTGATAGGGCTCTGCTGCCATCTCTTTCCTCCAGTGGTGGAGAGAACGCTCCAACGTTTGTCTTCAATAAAACACACTGCTACCGCTACAATAGAAATGCTCTGTTGCAAGTTAAAGTTCTATATTTGAAAGTTTACTTTAGTGAAAGTACAAAAGTATTGCCATCAAAATATACTTAAAGTAGCAAACTCATTATAAATG
>NC_137864.1:15671574-15679074 GCF_963924005.1 Protomyctophum bolini
CTCGCTCTCTCACTCTCTCTGTCTCTCTCTCTCTCACTCTCTCTCTCTCTCTCTGTCTCTGTCTCTCTCACTCTCTCTCTCTGTGTCTCTCTCTCTCACCAATGCTTTGCAAGACGACGATGAAGGCAAGTGCTCCATCTGTCACTCCATGGCATGTCTTAAATCACCCTCTCCCTCCTCATCACACACACACACACACACACACACACACACACACACACACACACACACACACACACGAGGGACGCACGCTGCAATGCTGAGAGGCTTAATTCCCTACTTCTCATGATGAAACAGAACGAAACAGACCACCAGTGATAATCAGTGCAGAGATATGTGACTGCCGCTGAGAAGAGCAGACCCAGAGTATGAAGAAACACGTGGATTCCAGTCTAAACCAAGCCATGTTTTTGGCTGTTGGTTTTATTCCCACTTTGTGCTATAGCTCAAACCTCAAACATCCACATTACAACACAATGTACACAGAATGACAGCTGTCAACGATGGCTGCTGCGCCACTGTTTCCCAAGGTCGGGACCCAATTGTGGGTCGCACACATTTGTTTTGCGCGTGGGGGGGGGGGGGGGGTCCCTTCATTTTTTTAATTAAAAGGAAAATCTAAGAATTCCATCAATTAGAAAATAAACGTTTAAGGAGTAGTGAAAAATAGGCAATCGGTATTTTTATTTGTAAATATGGGTCCCAGTAATGTCTAATTTCTCTTTTGGGTCCTTTCCCATCTCTCTCTCTCTCTCTCTCTCTCTCTCCATCTCTCTCTCTCTACAGGTCACCAGTCCTCCTCGACCTCCTGCAGTGGTGTTACAGTGTCCAGAGTCGTGCACGTGCAGTAACAACATAGTGGACTGCAGAGGGAAGGGACTGACCGAAATACCCACCAACCTGCCTGAGACCATTACTGAAATGTAAGGCCGCACGCACGTATGCACGCACACACGCACGCACACGAGCAAGAACACACAATTCCTGTCGATCTCTATGTCCCTGGCTCTGTCTCTCCGTCTCTCTCTCTCTGTCTCTCTCTCCATCTCTCTTCCTGTGAAGTGGAATAAAACCATGTGTGTGAAATGAGAAAGCCCGGTCATGCAGATCTTACTCTGCTTGGTGAAAATAATGAAGGGATGAGAGAGAGGAACAATATAGAGATTACTCTGAAGGACAAGAGATATCACGGCTCTGTGGGAATGGGGGAAGAACGGCGTTAAAACTAAAGAAAAAAAAGGCTGACTCGAAGCCTTACACCAGATTTATGTTGGTGCCAAGTATCGTGACGTTTGGCAGAGCTGCGGGTAGACTTTACGCTACAACATACAATCCACTGGAGACAGGCTGCTGATGTATGCGGTACGGTATGGGAATGTACACACACCACCGCCGAGTGTTTACTTCAGCACATGAAAGAGAAAACGGAACAAATTGAACGCGAACACATTTGAGGGGAAACGTTTGTTTCACAACAGGATGGTTGGCTGGCAAATCATTTTCCCGCAGTCTTTCTTGTCACAATGACTGAGCATGTGAAATGTTTGGACTGTTTGGTTTGTCGTACTTAATTCCCCCCCCTGCCTCCCTTTATCTATCTCTCTGTCTCTCTCTCATTCTCTCTCTCTCTCTCTCTCTCTCTCTCTCTCTCTCTCTTTCACTTGCACCTCTGACTGGCAGCGACCCGATGCGTGAGCGTGTTTGTGTGAGTGCGCATGTACGTGCGCGCGTCTTTGCGTTTGAATGCACGAGGCGTTGTTGTGTTATTATCAGAGAGGGTGAAAGATCGGCGCGACATGACAGACTTTGGCTCGGCCCTTCAAAGCCCAGTTATCTGGGAAATGGGTTTTTTCCGCCCTAAGTCAGAACTCGGAGCCCCCTGGAGTTCACCGCAGCACAGATAACACCACGATACGGTCAAATGTTAATGTTTATATTCCTCAACGGATGCTGTGTGTGTGTGTGTGTGTGTGTGTGTGTGTGTGTGTGCGTGCGTGTGCGTGGGTGCTGCCTGTGTGTGTTTGGTTCCAGACGACTAGAGCAGAACTCCATCAAGGTGATTCCAGCTGGGGCCTTTTCTCCGTACAAGAAGCTGCGTAGGATGTGAGTATAGATGGCTGTATACTACTGTAACTATACATGAACACATGTGAGTATAGACGGCTGTATACTACTGTAACTATACATGAACACATGTGAGTATAGATGGCTGTATACTACTGTAACTATACATGAACACATGTGAGTATAGACGGCTGTACACTACTGTAACTATACATGAACACATGTGAGTATAGATGGCTGTATACTACTGTAACTATACATGAACACATGTGAGTATAGACGGCTGTACACTACTGTAACTATACATGAACACATGTGAGTATAGACGGCTGTATACTACTGTAACTATACATGAACACATGTGAGTATAGATGGCTGTATACTACTGTAACTATACATGAACACATGTGAGTATAGATGGCTGTATACTACTGTAACTATACATGAACACATGCGTGTTCCAGGGAGCAAATATTTGAGTTAAAAACGTTCACTTTGAAAGGATATATATTCAAAGATTTTCATACATTTTCCAAAAATAGCAGCTCTACAAGCACCGAGTGCCGCTCTACGAGCTTGTAGATCTGCAAATTTTCAATACATTGACACGAAACAAGACAGGAACGCCCCAAAACGTCACATCCGGGACATTTACCCTGGCAGAATTTTCTATGGCTGTCAATGCAACTTTTCCAATCCTTAATCACATACGGACAAACATCTATGCCGATAATATCTAACTTGCGGAGGTAGCGTGCCTTGTCCACGGGCAACAGATCTTTCAACCTATGTCATTGCAAATACGTTTGATAATCGCTACTCTGCGCAATATTGTTTTGGAAATGCCGCAAATTGCATTGCAGTGAACGAGAGCAAATCACAGTTTACCCGGGGGGTGGTGACTCCGCCCTGAATACGCGTTTTCGTGTCAATGTATAGCAGCACCCCGGAAGACTAATTCCAATTATTTTTTTTCCCATAGACATACTTACATTGTAAGTATTTAAAGACCTGTAAGCCTCGGTCAAAGTCAACTCGGATCGGATTTTTATGAAGGGACAGACAGTAGGCTGACAGGAAATGGGGAGAGAGATGGGGGGGGGGGTGACATGCAGTAAGGGATTTGAGTAGATGGTTGGATACTGTAACTACATGAAGGACACGCGTGTACACACTTAATGCACTAAAAACGCCGGGGCAACACTCCACACATCCCAGACTCTTCTCCTCTATTCTGGCTCCCAAACTATGGAATGAACTTCCCATTGTAATCAGAACTGCACACTCACTCCCAACCTTCCACAATAAGCAGGCATGCAAAAGTGTAGCTTTTCGGCGAAAATCGCCGTTTTTATCCCAAATATAGGACCTGTGTGATTCATGCAAATCCGTTAAAAAAATGTTTGGGGGGGGGTGAGGGGGTCTGTGGGTGGGGGTGGAGCCCGAGCCCGCTGCCCGGAGAATTATCTGACGAGACTGACGGACTAGTCTCGTGAGTCGATCACTAATGATTCTGAACGATATTTCTGCTTCCATCTGGGCGGCATGATGTGCGCCGCCGCTGGTCGCTCCGCTTGTGTGGACTCGGGACTCGGCGGGAGTTGGGACAGACTGTCTGTGACTCGCCAGTCAGTCCCATAGTTAAGTTGCTACTAGTTAGCATTAGCAACGTTAGCACCTTACGTTATACTGTCTGTGGTGTGGACACGCCGGCATCAGTTTCTCTCGCTGTGTGTGTGTGTGTGTGTGTGTGTGTGCGTGCGTGCGTGCGTGCGTGCGAGTGTGAGTAAATAAATAAAACTCTTGATACATACAACTTGTAGTACTACACCCCCCCCCCCCCCAGGGCTTATACTAAATGGATATATTAAAAAAGAAAACATGCAGCTACTGTTGAATAAGGAGAGGATGTTACTCTACATGTCTTAAATTGACTAAGGCTAAAATATTGAAGTGAACATTTTATTTGTATTATAATTTATTATTTTGCCAGTGAATATAATTTTTATTTTACATGATGTGAAGAGTGTAACTGTAAGGGATTTTGAGATGGGAGTGCGAGTGCTGGACCTGTTTTTTTTAAAATCACACCCGTGTGAAGTGAGCGGCACTCTTATAATCATACATCATCCATTCATTGTCATTTTTGTGACAATGAGTGTGTAGGATTGTGTAGGACAAAAAGCCGAGATATGACAATTTTCTCCATTCATTCACTCAACCACACTATAGACAGCTACAGTATGTGTGTGTGGCTGTGTCCCTGGCTGTGTCATTGGGTCTGTTCCTGGCTGTGTCCCTGGCTGTGTCCCTGTGTCATTGGGTCTGTCCCTGTGTCATTGGGTCTGTCCCTGGCTGTGTCCCTGTGTCATTGGGTCTGTCCCTGGCTGTGTCCCTGTGTCATTGGGTCTGTCCCTGTGTCATTGGGTCTGTCCCTGGCTGTGTCCCTGTGTCATTGGGTCTGTCCCTGGCTGTGTCCCTGTGTCATTGGGTCTGTCCCTGGCTGTGTCCCTGTGTCATTGGGTCTGTCCCTGGCTGTGTCCCTGTGGCATTGGGTCTGTCCCTGGCTGTGTCCCTGTGGCATTGGGTCTCTCCCTGGCTGTGTCCCTGTGTCCCTGGCTGTGTCCGAGCACGAACATAGCGTTATAGCATTTGTTCATCACCAAGTGTCACTGTTGCACAGCCTAACACAGACACACAGGCCGGGGAGGAGGGCTAGTACAGTACAGGAAGTAATTCATTTGAACATCTTTCTACATACTGAGAGTAATAGATTTGTGCTGATGACTCTTAAGTGCAGTATATACTGTCCCCCACGACCCCCCCCCAAAAAAGTGGGTTTAGTACTGATAAACGCTCAAAAGATTTGCGCCGCGGCACAGCGTCGGCCCCGCACACTGTCACCTTTTTCACCTTGGGCCTGTTTGCATGCCTGAATAAGAATTGTATACATTTTAAAACAAACAAACAAATCTAAGAAATACCATGAATGAACAATGATAATTAAAGATGGAGTGCCACCATTTTTTCCACCCTAAAACATGATCATCAGGTATTATTACAATATAAGGGGGAAGAACTTTTTCCAAAAAGTGTACAGTATTTGTTAAAATCATGCTTTTATGTGGACACGCCCACCAGTTCATTAAGTATGCCTGGTTTGCCTGGTGGGTGGTGATGGGTGGTAATCCACCTGAACTGAAGCCCACAGCTGTAGTTGTATGATAAAGGGGGAGGGGTTAGGGGAGGGGCTGATAGTGTGGTGTCACTATATTACTGTTTACTTCATTGGCCCGTTTGACTGTCAAGGGTTCAGCCTCCAGGAAGAAACCCTAAATACAAAGTTAATACACCATTGCACATAAAAACAACTCCAGGGTGTCTAATGAAGCTGAAAGGTTTGGGAACCACTATGCTGTACTGTGCTACTGTATAATTCTCTCTCTCTCTCTCTCTCTCTCTCTCTCTCTCTCTCTCTCTCTCTCTCTCTCTCTCTCTCTCTCTCTCTCTCTCTCTCTCTCTCTCTCTCTCTCTCTCTCTCTCCACAGTGATCTGAGCAACAACCAGATATCAGAGTTGGCTTCCGATGCCTTCCAGGGTCTGCGTTCCCTCAACTCTCTGTGAGTTCAGTTTGATGCTTAGACACACAGCTAGACTGATAAGGCTGATTTATACACTTAGCCTTTAGTCGTAATCACACTGCCATGTTGTTTAGACGTCCTGATAATCTTCCTGTGACGTCTCCAATTATTCATATTTATATAATCTTAAACCATCTTTTACCTTAGTGTGTGAGGTATGCAGATGCGCGCGCACGTGTGTGTGTGTGTGTGTGTGTGTGTGTGTGTGTGTGTGTGTGTGTGTGTGTGTGTGTGTGTGTGTGTGTGTGTGTGTGTGTGTGTGTGTGTGTGTGTGAGTGCGCGTGCGGCAAATAAAGGAGAACTCCATTCTCACAGCTGTCAAGTGGTGTCTGCTTTCTCCTTGGCCTGAATCTGAGGTCACTTGGTCTGCTTTGCATGTAAAAAGAGATGGAAGTAGGTAGAGAGGAGAGGAGAGGAGAGGAGAGGAGAGGAGAGGAGAGGAGAGGAGAGGAGAGGAGAGGAGAGGAGAGGAGAGGAGAGTTATTTCATGAAAGAGTTATATTAAGGTCTCGTCTCTCCAAAGTCAATAATTCATAAACACTGAACTGCTGAATGGAGGCTTCTGCCACCCCATTACACATTCACCACAAGGAGAATGGAACGCACATGCATGCATGCACGTACGCACCCCTGCACACACACACACACACACACACACACAGCTTTTGCATTAAGCCAGATTGTGTGTTCCTTGTGGGTTGGTGCTCCATCAAAGTTTGGTGAGGAGATGCAAATGAGCCATCGATTCCTTAGTTTATGTGTTTTTAGCGTGTCTGTTTTTGTGCGTACATGCGTGCGCACACACACACACGCGCGTGTGTGTGTGTGTGTGTGTGTGTGTGTGTCCAATATATAAATGAGCCATCCACTCTCCACTTTGCGAGTTTCCCAAGCCCGGGTCTCGTAGGGACGTCCACTCATATAAACGCAGATGGAAAGCACATGTCGTAAGACTGCTGCTTCCACTGAGACACACCCCAATCACACTCAGTGTCTGGACCCTACACTCCACAACCCTTTAGTGTTGCTTTAATATGTCAACATTTTAATGACCCTTTTTCTTTCTTTTTTTGTGTTCAGACAGATCTCTCAGACACATCTAGGGGCCACAATCTGCATTCAAATGTTGTTCAAATGATGTTCCTACAAGCTTTGTCATTGGTCGAAAAATACCAGTTGAAATGACTAACCAATCAGGAAGTAGACAGGCAAAGCTTCTAGGAAAATCCTTGAATGCAGATTGCGACCCCTAGATTTGTCTTTTGAGGCCAAAAAAACAATGGGAGCGTTTTACCCATTGCTGGCTGTCTGAATACCAAAAGGTCATTAAACGTTTGGCATATTATTGCTTATAGCAGCTTTAACACATGTAACCAATTGGACCCTGGCTGTGTACACTCTCATCATGAGTTGTAATTATTGATTGAATCAACCACTGCGGATTGAATCGACAGTGGTCCATCTTTACACTCCCATTCCGTACGTATGAATGGTGGTCTGTGTCAGCCTTTTAGCCCGTTTGTATATATACTAAGCACTCTCTGATATCACAGTGTACATTCCACACTTCCCACAGCTAGATTTATGATGTTTGTTCCCATCGTGACATTTTACAATTATGTGTAAACTGTTTATTTGATTTTCTGCTCCTCTCGTGGCCAGTTTGTTTAATTCCATCTTGATGTACACCCGATGTGTGGCCAAGGTTCAGGCCCTGCATGGGATGACGCGCGTTCTCGTGCACGTGGTGTGCAGATAACGGTGGTTGTAGCATGGTTACAGTACATGATAACAC
>NC_137864.1:15686574-15701574 GCF_963924005.1 Protomyctophum bolini
AGGCGACTGCTTCGCCGACCTGGCGTGTCCCGAGAAGTGCCGCTGCGAGGGCACCACCGTCGACTGCTCCAACCAGAAACTCAACAAGATCCCAGAACACCTCCCCCAGTACACCGCCGAACTGTACGTCAAGCCCCTCCTATGCCCATAGCTTTGTGTGTCTGTCTGTGTGTAACCCATTTGATTGGCTGAGTGTGTGATGTGATTATGTATGTCTGTATGATGATGTACGATGATATAAGACAAGAGCGCCCCTCACTTCACACAAGTGTGATTTTCTTTTAAATGCTGCATGAATACACGCGTCGGTCTGGTGTCTTTCACTCACTTGCCATGAAAGTCTTCGTTCTCAACCCCTCTCTCTCTCTCTCTCTCCCTCTCTTTTGTTGCTCTCCTCTCTGTGTCTGTGTCTCTCGTCCGTGTTCCCAGGCGACTGAACAACAATGAGTTCACAGTGCTGGAAGCTACAGGAATCTTCAAGAAGCTACCTCACCTGAGAAAGATGTAAGTTGTCATACAGTGTATATACAGTAGCACTTAAACCGTACAGCGGTACTTCGCAAACTGTTTCAAGTCATTAAGTCAGGGCGGCTGTGGCTCAGGAGGTAGAGCAGGTCGTCCAATGATCCGTGGGTTGGAGGTTTGAATCCCTGGCTCCCCCTGTCCACATCGTCGAAGTGTCCTTGGGCAAGACACTGAACCCCACAATGCCTCCAATGAGTCGGTCGGTGCTAGCTTGCCACCATTGATGTGGTGTCGACTGTTCGCTCCTCCCTATATGAATGAATGGACCATTGTAACGCGCTTTGAGTACTTGGAAAATCGCTATAAAAATGCAATTCATTATTCATTAATGACATAAGTTATCCACAAAAAGACAATACCCACACAATTTAGAGTGCGGGATTACCTACTGTTTCTCAAGCACGTTTCAAATATCAGCGAGGTTGATTTTCACACCGTACTTGGAATCCAGTGGCTTCCAAATAAACTACACTGTGGAAAATGGTTCAGCAGTAACGTCAAGCACGGACGTATTCATGGGAACTAAACATGGCAGACCATCCTTTCACACAATTGAATACACTTGTTTTCAATCTTTCTCTCATGTGCTCTACAATATATTATTTTATTCTCTAAATCTTTTTATTAAAAATGTTCAATAACAGAAATCTCTGAGATCTCAAATAATGAAAAGACTATGTTGTTGAGCAACACATGCCTCTCCCAGACAAAAAAGAATAAAATTAAAATCTGCCCTTCATGTCCCAATTTGATAAGTAAGCCAATTCCCAATTCCCCAGCCTCTCTATGAGTACTTTGCTAACCCCCACAATATGTCATTGGGAGGATGAAGATCCTCCGATACCCGGGCCTAAAGCCACCATCTTCTTTTCACCTGACAGTGAAGGGTCTCACTAGGGAGGGCGTAACGCATGTGGAGGTACAATAGATCCTCCCCAGTGCCCCCCACCCCAACAAGAGGCCTGACCGTTTGTGGAACAACCTATTTTCAGATGGGGGTCGGCGGTCATTTACATATCATTTTTGCGGTCCTTGACATGAAATAGTGACCGATATGGATTTTGCAGAAAACTGTCAGGATTTAAAAGACATTTGTAGAATCTGGCCCTTCACTAAATCCCACCCCAAGAAGCGATTGTCCAATGCCAATCCAAATTAGCAACGGTTGCTATGCAGGTCAAGCTTTCTTCGCTGCTAACGTTCCTATTGGACAAGGACAGGTTGGGGAGGGACTTAGTGAAGGGCTAATTCTCTCCTTGCCTCCTTCTCTACCCCCCCCCCCTGCCACACACACACACAGTAACCTGAGCAACAACCGCATCAGTGACATCGAGGAGGGGACGTTTGAAGGGGCCACGGGGGTCAACGAGCTCATTCTGACCTCCAACAGGCTGGAGAACGTGCACCACCGCATGCTCAAGGGACTGGGCGGCCTCCGGACACTGTGAGCGCACACACACACACACACACACACACACACACACACCCACGCACCCACGCACACGCACACGCACACACAAACACGCACACACACACACACACACACCCACACACACAAACACGCACACCCACACACACACACACAAACACACAAACACGCACACCCACACACACACACACACACACGCACGCACGCACGCACCCAATCAACACATGTATGCATAATTGCATTCACATTATTCGGACAATTATGTATGCACTATGCAGCATGCAAATATGCGTTCATACATAAACATTGTGGCAATGATACACACTGTCACACACTCACTCACACGTGTGTGCACACACACACACACACACACACACACACACACACACGTTTCCTATGCATTTACACTCACACACTTGTAAATTGACTACATGAACATGTAGCATATAACGTGTGTGTGTGTGTGTGTGTGTGTGTGTGTGTGTGTGTGTGTGTGTGTGTGTGTGCGCGTGCGTGCGTGCGTGTGTTTGTGTGTGTGATGTAGGATGCTGAGGAGTAATCGTCTCAGCTGTGTGAGTAACGACAGTTTCGTGGGGTTGAGCTCGGTCCGTCTGTTGTCTCTCTACGACAACCAGATCACCTCCATGAGCCCGGGAGCCTTCGACACGCTGCACTCCCTGTCAACACTGTGAGTACATCATGTCAACACCATAATGCAGCTGCATGTCTCACAGACATTCTGTGATTATTTGCCATAATCATTTTTAAAATTGTATCATTTTCGGCCAAATGCAACGAGTCCTAGTGTTGGGGGGGGTGCGTCAGCCATAGGTGAGGAGGAAACAGGGGCCCGGGGGTGCATGGCCAATAAGGTTTGGGGACCGCTGGTCTAATGTCTACACATGTCTCTGCTCCTTATAGCAACCTGCTGGTCTAATGTCTACACATGTCTCTGCTCCTTATAGCAACCTGCTGGTCTAATGTCTACACATGTCTCTGCTCCTTATAGCAACCTGCTGGTCTAATGTCTACACATGTCTCTGCTCCTTATAGCAACCTGCTGGTCTAATGTCTACACATGTCTCTGCTCCTTATAGCAACCTGCTGGCCAACCCGTTCAACTGTAACTGCCACCTGGCCTGGCTCGGCGATTGGCTGCGGAGGAAGCGCATCGTCACGGGCAACCCGCGCTGCCAGAGTCCTTACTTCCTGAAGGAGATCCCCATCCAGGACGTGGCCGTCCAGGACTTTGCCTGCGACGACGGTTAGTTAGCCGCGTTAGCATTTTGTATACCGCCAAACCGCCGTCTGCCTCCGTGGCTGGCAGATGTTTGCTGTGGTTTTTGACAGTGCCATTGCTGCTGCTGGGGTTTACCAAAGGAACACAGCATATAGTCCTCAGTGGGCGGCTGTATATTATGAGTGCACAGAGAGCAGTGTTCACTTTGTTGACCTCTCTCCCTCTCCCTCCCTCCCTCTCTCTCCATCTCCGTGCAGGTAATGATGACAACAGCTGCTCTCCGGTGCTGCGGTGCCCGGCAGAGTGTTCGTGTCTGGACACGGTGGTCCGCTGCAGCAACAAGGGCCTCACCACCCTGCCTAAAGGCCTGCCCAAGGAGACCACCGAGCTGTACGTACCTCTGTCTGTCTGTCTGTCTGTCTGTCTGTCTGTCTGTCTGTCTGAATTGCTACGTTTTTTTGTTTTGTATAACTTTGTAATGCAACTGATGTTTGTGCGCAACACTCTTGAAAACAAAGTATTGGATTGTCGGTTTCAGTGCTGGACAGAGTGCCGATGGCGCCTTTTTTTATGAATCCATATTTTCGAAAATTCCTCTAATCTGGTGTACAGGTGATGATATGCACATTACATGCACAATATAATTACATTTTCTTTCTTTTATTTATAATGGGCTTCGGTGGCAACGAGGGCCAAAACTGGTGTCCACCAGGTGGCACTGAATGAGTTAAAGTGGCAGATGCCAAAAGTATTTTTCTAGAGATCCCAGATGGAGGTCCAAAATGGAACTATGTTGTGAAACAAAATAATGTGAAGCATGAAGCGTCTTCCAGCTGGCAGAGTTAGCTTAGCGCCTCTCCACCTCCTCGTGAATGTTAATAAACTCCTGCACTATTAATGGAACAATATAAGTATGTGGGGGGGGCGATGGGTAGTGAGCTCAATGACAAGCACTGTGGCACCATGTTTGCCATCTCAGCAAAAATGTTAAAGTTAAGGATGCTCTCTCGAGAATAAAAATAAGTCATGACGTTGGATTTTTCTTTAATCTATATTTTGGGTGGTACCGCCTGTCTTAGATTCAGGCCAGATCTGTGTTGAGAGTTGAATATATTTGAAGAAACACGCATCAGCAGCTCAAATGAGTTTTAGCTGCAGCACATATTGCATGTGTGAGGGATTTGATACCAGAAACAGATGCCAGCTCATTTGCGCGCACACACAAACAAACACGCATGCGCGCACGCACACACACACACACACACACACACACGCTTTTCCCTTGTAATCAAGAAACGAATTAGCCCGAAAATGTATGTCATTCGATAGGGAAGATATTATTTTAGATCATTTGCAATTTCCTCCTGTGGGGGGAACACGAGAACCCGGTTCTCCGGTATTAATAAAGACTTAATTGTGACTCTGAATTAATGGAATACTGTCACGCCACAACAGCAATGTATCAAAGGATGTCAGAAGTGTGCAATGTGTGTGTGTGTGTGTATGCGTGCGTGCGTGCATGCGTGCGTGCGTGCATGCATGCATGCGTGCGTGCATGCGTGCGTGCATGCGTGCGTGCGACGGAGTACATTAGGATGCCTGTGGGGATATTAAACTGCAGTGTTTATTATGGCTCCAACAGTAATGACTGTTCGCACTGCTGGAGATGAGGTATTTCCTACATGGTGAAATAACTTGATATCTCTCTCTCTCTATTTTCCAATTCTCCTCCCATCCTCCACATTATCTGTCTCTTTGCATGTACAATGTAATGAACCTCTCATAACCATATCGCCCATGTCTGTCTGTCTGTCTGTCTGTCTGTCTGTCTGTCTGTCTGTCTGTCTGTCTGTCTGTCTGTCTGTCTGTCTGTCTGTCTGTCTGTCTGTCTGTCTGTCTGTCTGTCTGTCTGTCTGTCTGTCTGTCTGTCTGTCTGTCTGTCTGTCTGTCTGTCTGTCTGTCTACCTCTAGGTATCTGGATGGTAACCACTTCACTCAGGTGCCTGTGGACCTCTCCGATTACAAGCACTTGACACTCATGTAAGTCCCGCCCACGTAGAGCCAAGCACACGCACGCATGCACGCACGCACGCACGCACACACACACACCTGTGTGTGTGTTTTATGTTGTTTGTTGTGATCTCCTTTTTGCAGTGATTTGAGTAACAACCAGATCAGCACGTTGTCCAACAACAGCCTGAGTAACATGTCCGAGCTACTTACCCTGTGAGTGCGCCTTTACATTAGTCATGTGTGTGTGTGTGTGTGTGTGTGTGTGTGTTAGTGTGTGTGTGTGTGTGTGTGTGTGTGTGTGTGTGTGTGTGTGTGTGTGTGTGTGTGTGTGTGTGTGTGTGTGTGTGTGTGTGTGTGTGTGTGTGTGTGTGTATGCGTGTGTGTGTGTGTGTGTGTGTGTGTGTGTGTGTGTGTGTGTGTGTGTGTGTGTGTGTGTGTGCGCGCGCGCGCATGTGCGTGTGCGAGTGTGTATTACATTAGGATGGTTGTGTGTGCATTTTGTTGGCGCAGTGTTCAACTACCACTTATTAGTGTTCAATAAACTAAAAACATCACTGTGTTCTGAAAAGCCTGGCTGCATTTGGAAATATTAATTCATCCATAATTTATCCCAATTTAATCTGTGTGTGTGTGAAGAATCCTGAGCTACAACCGTCTCCGCTGTATACCGGTGAGGGCCTTTGATGGACTCAAGTCACTGCGTCTACTGTGAGTATACTGTATGTCTGTATGGACAGGAAGGCATGCCATTAACGTTGTTAATACTGTACCTGAGACGGCCTGGTTAGTTATACTGTACCTAATCCTCCTGATTAGGCATGTAACACTACACTCAACTCACGATACGATTTTTCATGATATTTTCAACACAATTATTTTCCAGACAAATGACAAATGTATCTCCCCCCCAAGCTTTTTTCAGAATTTTGATTTAACTACATTGCAAAAGTGGATACATACCGTCGGGATATAATATCGATATATCGCGATATACGATATATCGTTACATTGCCTACTCCTGATGATAGAACACCACGTGTGTTTGTTGAAACAAGTGACATATGCATTGAAATCGGTCTAATTATTGAATACTACAGCCATCTTGGCACTGTCGTATCTGATGGAACCACATTTCAATGATTTCATTAATATAGCCTAGATAATACAGTGGTGTCAGGAGGATGCGATCCAAAAGCCACAATACAACACTCGGACTGCAAATGTTATAGTGGGAACAAAACCTCTTTGTCCTCTTATTTTGATAATGCAAAAATGTTTGGTTAAAAGATGATTGATTGAATGGCCAGAACTAAGGGTAAAGCTGTACACAGTTTACTGATGAGTGATGAGGATGACGAACGTCTGGAAGAGATGCTGAAATGTGCTCCATTTCTCTGAAAAAACCTTGTAAAGCAGATGAGGCAGTTCACTCATCTGGATGTTTTTATTATAAAGAGTACAGAGAGATGGACTATTGAGGGACACCACACATCCTTCCCCGAGGTGTTTGGGTGCAATACTGTATGTACAGTACCTGGTCTGCACCAGAGGCTCACAAAACCTTTTAGCTCAAGACCCGAAAAGAGAAATTAGACGTTTGCCCGGGGCAATTATCATTATTCTGAAATAATATGTTTTGAAATAATAATTAAAATCTAAATGTAGGAAACCAAAAATAAAGGGACCCATAAAAGCCACTGCGACCCACTGTTTGGGAAACAGTGGTCTACACACAGCTAAATAAAGCTTGACGGTTGCTACGGAACAGGCTAGTTCAGTAGTTCAGCGGTATAACATACCTTGGTTACTGACAGTAATGGAACACAACTCTTACTTATAGGCTGAGTGTGTGCATTATTTTCCAGTTCCAGTTTAACGCTACATTTGGCTGCACAATGCTGGTGCGAATTAATAATACATGTACTGTTGACTACTGTGGCGTGCTCCTCCCCATGGCTCTGGGCGTTTATGCACCCATTATACATGTTATTAGTTGCAACCACATCGTTACTAGCCTGTCATGTTTATAACTTGCTGTACTTCCTAACCTGAACCGAAAAACAAACTACAAAAATCATCCTAGGGGTTTGTGCATGGCCCTTTGAATGAACCAGACTTATCTGAATAAACCAGCTGATGTTGATGTTGCATTAGCGTTTGCTGCCTAAGCCTCCTGTCTTTCTCATCTTTTTATCTTCTGTTTTTCTCTCGCTCTCTCCTCAGATCTCTCCATGGTAACGATATATCTGTGATACCAGAGGGAGCTTTCAAAGACCTATCAGCCCTCTCCCACCTGTGAGTGGCACACACACGCACGCACGCACACACGCACGCGCGCGCGCGAGCGTGTACGTACGTACGTGAGAGAAAGCAAGGCAGTGCAGGCTAGAATCACATCACCATTTGGTCCGTGTTTCTTTTATATTTTGTGATAGAAGTGTCTTTCTAGAATAGCAGTAGGAAGCACATTATCATGACAATGAAGCAAAAGTCTATTCAGGGAGATTTGTCTGTATCTTGAAAAACATTTTAAAACTTGCTATTTGAACTATTTTATAATGTTTTTCACAATAGTAAAAAAATGGCAAATAAGTTTAGTGATAATGGGTAAGGCGCAAGATATAGCACTTAGAGTTAAATCAGCTCTCAGGAGTTTGCATCGCACTGAGATCAAAGATCTTCTTCACAGCATGAGTAATACTGTACATCTAGATAATTCCTTTTGACGTACAGTATGGGTCCACTGGGGTCTGTTTTTTAAATGAACACTCCAGATCTTACAGTACTGCCTCGCCCACTGGCTCTACTCACTCAGCAGGTTTTCTATATAATGTTAATACATTAAAAATAGGGATGTTGTACACACAAAGTTCCGACACACACATTAGATTTGAAGATTTGTGTCTGAACTTTGAGTCTGCGACACCTCTTTTTTCCTTCTGTATCTCACCATATTTTTACCTATTTTGATTCATTTATAATGTATGTAATGTCATCCATTTAAATGGCATGCAACGCGTCATGACACGTTTGTAGATCAGCTAATTCCGCATTTATTTGTAGTATAAGATTAATGAATATGTCAGCAATTTCTTTGTATTTTTCAGTTATTTGTCTGCCCTGAGCATTTTTCATTACGAGGCAAAAATGTATATGTATATATTTTGACGTTCTGTGCCAAAAACGCAACTAAGAGAGAATCTTACATGAGTAATTGGTGACAGCCCTGGATGTACTGTATCTCTTCTGTTGAACTTTGATTAAAGTTCTCAGTCGCTATCTACAAGCTTTCTACTTCTTCTCAGTCGCTATCTACAAGCTTACAGATAAGCTTGTAGATAGCCTATTTTCGGTTATTAGTTATTTCAGTCTTCCAGAAAACCCTAATGAACCTCAATCGTTAACTCCTGCAACTTCTTCAACTTTGACATTATTATTATATTATTATATATTAAGTGTGTAGGACACACGGCGCTAGTGTGTGGTGGCTCCTTTCACCCCGTTTCACAAATTACAACATTAGGACATTGTTCAGTCGTGAGATTTTATCTTGTTTTAATCCATGTGTTGAACTCATTGGCCGTTGTTTTCCCATCCGTCTCCCTCTCATGCAGCGCCCTGGGGGCCAACCCGCTGTACTGCGACTGCCAGATGCAGTGGCTGTCTGACTGGGTGAAGAGCGGCTACAAGGAGCCGGGCATCGCCCGCTGCGCCGGCCCCGGAGACATGACGGACAAACTGCTGCTCACCACGCCGTCCAAGAAGTTCACCTGCTCAGGTAGCGTGTACAGTACACCCGGCACAGAACCGTACTGTACGGCAATTTACAATTTAGGCCATTTTGAGGACGCTCTTAACCCATTCAGGCCTGATGTCGAAATTTAGATTTGAGGCACATTTTTACGATTTTTCAAAAATAGCAGACCTATTCATAGTTCATAAGTTCATAGCGCGCCACTCGGTGGTGCGCTATGAGCTTGTAGATCTGCTATTTTTCAATAGCAAAATTATAACATAATGTTTGAAACACCAAAAGGGGTTCCCGCCCAAAATGGGTCCAGAGTGATTTACAGTAAGCAAGAACAACACATGTCACATGGTAATACATCAAATGCATAGAAATAGCCGTCTAGATGGCTTGGTTTAATAAGCCATCTTATTAAACTACACCTCTCATCCGTCACAGTAGAATATCTGTATTGAAACTATAAACAATCAATCGATCAATAATGACCTGGCATCTGCTGTCTACATAACATATAGACACATAAATGACATATGTTGGCCTTTGCAAGGTCTTATACATGAATACACAATAGTCACGCACACTGATGTTGTACATTCACTCACTCACGCACACACGCAAATATGCACACACTCAAACTCACACACACACACACACACACACACACACACACACATGCGCACACCCACACGTTGTTTTTGTTGTTCCTATTGTAGCACCATCGACCAATACACACACTCTGCTGAGGAGTCCTAAATAACATATAACAAATATATAATCCACTATTATCTGGCTATAGCTATCATTAAAGAAATGCTTTATGTGCTGTATGTATTTTTACGTTGATCTAACGGATGCGTTGTAGAAGTCCTGGGGCGGTGTGGTTTTCTGGTGCCAGGTACAGTAGCCAATCACATTCCGGTATACTCCAAAAACCTCAGTGATTAGTGCCCTCCCCAGATCCTCGTTGAACCTTTTGCCCTGGACCAGAATGCACCTTGTTTCCTTCCCTGTGGGTCCTGATGTCCTCCCCCTGACAGACAGTGTCACACTGAGTTCACGCCAGCAGCACTAATGTCCTAGTATTTTGACAAATATTTGGGGGCCCGCTTGCAATTCCCTCGCGGCCCACTGGTTGAGAACCTCCTAGTGCGCTCCTATTTCAGAACCCCTCTGGTTGGTCGGCTGCCACTTAGTCTCGTCACACTGTCTGCGACAGACTTCTGTCACTGTGGGGGAATCGCCATAGACAATACATTGAACTTTATCACTTTCTCAGAACGTTGGAAGTGGACTTCCGCTGCTGGTATGAACTCATCGTATACTGTGAACCTGACAGTCTCCTGGTATTGTGATTTGTGAACCTGACAGTCTCCTGGTATTGTGATTTGTGAACCTGACAGTCTCCTGGTATTGTGAACCTGACAGTCTCCTGGTATTGTGAACCTGACAGTCTCCTGGTATTGTGAACCTGACAGTCTCCTGGTATTGTGAACCTGACAGTCTCCTGGTATTGTGAACCTGACAGTCTCCTGGTATTGTGAACCTGACAGTCTCCTGGTATTGTGAACCTGACAGTCTCCTGGTATTGTGAACCTGACAGTCTCCTGGTATTGTGATTTGTGAACCTGACAGTCTCCTGGTATTGTGAACCTGACAGTCTCCTGGTATTGTGAACCTGACAGTCTCCTGGTACTGTGAACCTGACAGTCTCCTGATATTGTGAACCTGACAGTCTCCTGGTATTGTGAACCTGACAGTCTCTTGGTATTGTGAACCTGACAGTCTCCTGGTATTGTGAACCTGACAGTCTCCTGGTATTGTGAACCTGACAGTCTCCTGGTATTGTGAACCTGACAGTCTCCTGGTATTGTGATTTGTGAACCTGACAGTCTCCTGGTATTGTGAACCTGACAGTCTCCTGGTATTGTGAACCTGACAGTCTCCTGGTATTGTGAACCTGACAGTCTCCTGGTATTGTGAACCTGACAGTCTCCTGGTATTGTGAACCTGACAGTCTCCTGGTATTGTGAACCTGACAGTCTCCTGGTATTGTGAACCTGACAGTCTCCTGGTATTGTGAACCTGACAGTCTCCTGGTATTGTGAACCTGACCGTGTTGCTCCTGAATGCTAAACTGAATGTGTTCTTTTTGTCCAATGTCCAGGCACTGTAAAACAGTGGTTCCCAAACCTTTTCATGTCAAGGACCCCCAAATTGACAAATAATTAGCCTGCAGACCCCTTTTGAAATGATGTGCCAGAGACCCCCATGAGAGAAGATTTTTACGGCTCTAGCAATGATTCTCAACCCGTTTAATTTCAAGTACCCCCATGCAGTTTGACATGCATTAGTTTACAGACCCCCATTTAATGACGTTAAATTCTATCTCTGGGACCCCCAATTTATATTGTAAAATTCTATGTTAATTTAACTCTCACACTCTCAGAGTTACAGACCCATAAGGGTCCATTTGGTTCCAAAGTATCATTTAGCTGAGGACCCCATCAAGGACCCCTGGTGGTCCCCGGACCCCACTTTGGGAACCACTCTGTAAAAGAAACACAAAACTAAAGAAATTATTTTTGGGAACATCCACAACATCTTAAATTAGAATTTGGTATGACATCTTTCTCACTTTATTATTAGGCATCAATAAAAACCATGTAGCTAAAAGCTATGAACCACTGCAACAGAATGGAACCAAGAAAGGATTATTCATTCTCGGTGGCTTTGCACTTTTTAAACATTCTTTTCGGTGGAAATTACGTATTTGTTGTTGAGTGACGGCATATTATTAGCCTTTGGTGTCAATGACAAACAATTTCACTGTATTTCAGAGTAGATTGCTTTTCGCAGACACATTCTTTCCTTCCTTCTTATTAATTATGTATGCATTTGGCTTTTCTAATGTATTTATGCAATGTGTGTGTGTGTGTGTGTGTGTGTGTGTGTGTGTGTGTGTGTGTGTGTGTGTGTGTGTGTGTGTGTGTGTGTGTGTGTGTGTGTGTGTGTGTGTGTGTGTGTGTGTGTGTGTGTGTGTGTGTGTGTGTGTGTGTGCGTGTGTGTGTGTCACACAGGCCCAGTGGATGTGACCATCCAGGCGAAATGTGACCCCTGCCTGTCGAACCCTTGTAAGAACGATGGCACGTGTACCAATGACCCGGTAGACTACTACCGCTGCACCTGTCCCTATGGATATAAGGTACACACACACACACACACACACACACACACACACACACACAGACAGACAATACATTTTAAGTCGGATAGATTCAAACTAATCCTCGAGGAAAGCTTTGTTGAAGTTGATAATGATAATCTCCTCTCTCTCTCTGTAGGGTCAGGACTGTAGTGAGCCCATCCATGCCTGTATCAGTAACCCCTGTCAGAACGCTGGCACCTGCCACCTGAAAGAAGGAGAGGAGAGCAACTTCTGGTAAGCAACACACACACACACACACACACACACACACACACACACACACACACACACACACTTACTATGCAACAGACACACACACATGCTGTGCTTTGAAACGCTTTTGTTCGTGAATCATGGAAGGCTTTGTCCAATTACCCGTGTACACCGTAAATCAGATTGGCTCACGTGTCAGAAAAGCCAGTGAGCTTGAGAGCTCAGTGGACCCAGTATGTCATCCATCATGGCTGTCAGTCAGATCGTGCAATCAATATTAATGTATTGATAATGAGGAGTGGTCCAGTTCAGGCATAATTCCTGCCTGTGAGACAGAGAATAGTCATGTCTTCATTAGCACCCGCTTCCAATGTTCTCCACCGATAATCACCAACTCTTTATCAGACCATGCAATGGAGCAATACTGGCTCTTCATAAGGGCTGATGACGGCTATTATATAATCTGATAACATCCGAAACCGCTATCATTATTAGTCTTAATGTTGTGGACGTGGCACTAAGACCTGATTAATACCTACAGTAGTTGTGCACTGTTGACGTATGTTGAGCTTGTAGGTCGGCAATAGCGCGCCACCCACACGCAAATAAGTACAGTAAGTCCCACGTAATGCCTGTCTACGTTCTCCTTGTAGATTACAAGCACTCACTAGCACCATGTGCCATCTCTTATTGTCTGCCTCTCTCTCTGTCTCTCTGTCTGTCTGCCTATCACTCTCTCTCTATCGCTCTCTCTCTCTCACACACAATCTCTCTCTCTCTCTCTCTCTCTCTCACGCCGTCTGTCTTTGTTTCATTCTCACCCTCGGTCTCTCAGTCTGCCTGTGTCTCTCTCTCTCTCTCTCTCTCTCTCTCTCTCTCTCTCTCTCTCTGTGTGATCATGTCCTGCCTCTCTCTCCTCATTCTGTCTGTCTTTTCCTTTGTCCTAGGAGGTGAGATATTCACAGTGAAGAGCGGTCATTGACTATATAATGAGATATTAATCTGCCTGAGTGCGTTCCGCATAAGAGCCCTTTATTAGGCCCATACACTGCGTGCGTGCATGCATGCGTGTGTGCGTGCATGCGTGTGCAGTGATAAACCTGAATAGTAGTTATAGAGTTGAAGCACGTTCGCATTTACAGAGTAATGACTCTCCACTGGGAATACAGAGCTGACGCTGCTGTTATGAGATGGTATGCGGGCGTTTGTGTGTGTGTGTGTGTGTGTGTTTGTGTGTGTTTGTGTGTGTTTGTGTGTGTGTTTGTGTGTGTTTGTGTGTGTGTGTGTGTGCGTGCGTGCGTGCGTGTAGGTACAGTAGAAGTGTGTCCGTGTCATTGTGCTCTATATGTACATGTGTTTGCGTGAGACTGACACAAGACAATGTTCACGAGCAATCTTGCCGCAGACAATACAAAAAAGGGTTCCACGTTTATTCCCCGCATAGTACGTACACGCTAACACGCAATTCGGAGTGTGATGCGGAGTGTGCTACAATGCTAACGCTGTGTGTGTGTGTGTGTGTGTGTGTGTGGCGGCGGCGTGTGTCTCACCAGGTGTGTGTGTCCGGAGGGCTTCGAGGGCGACATGTGTGAGGTCAATGTAGACGACTGTGAAGACAACGACTGCGAGAACAACTCCACATGCATCGACGGCATCAACAACTACACCTGCATGTGTTCGCCAGAGTACACAGGTACCGTAACACGCACGCACGCACACACACACACACACACACACACACACACAGGAGGGGGGGTCCCGCGTTAGTCTGACATCCCATTAGTCCGACTATGTGGCCGGTTAAGATAATTATAATGTATTGCAGTTTTTATATCGTTTTCTATGCACAGAGTGCTTACTCAATGGTCCATTCATTCATACATTGGGAGGTGAAGCGGTGAATGAACAGTCGACGCCAGCGTCCTCACTTCCCACATTCACACACCAACGGTGACGACCACTGGAGGCAATGTAGGGTTCAGTGTAGTGTAGTGTAGTGTAGACAAGAGGAGCCGGGATTCGAACCGCCGACCCACGGACCATTGGACGACCTGCTCTATCTCCTGAGCCACAACCGCCCAAGACTCACCCGTGGCTTCTGCAGTTTGGGGATAGGGTTAGTATACGGGGCTCTACGGTCAGAATATTGCTTAGTCGGATTCATGTGTGTCGAATTATTGGGATGTTGGACTAACACCACGCACCAATAGACGTACAGTACCTCTGGACCACACAAGAATACACCAGAAAACGGATACATACACGACATTTATTAGCACCGTACGTGCTGCAGTACATAGCACACACACACACACACACACAGACACACAATCCAAACATGCAATGTGCAACGAGCGCACGCTCCTCCGGCTGTGACATTAGCCTGGGTTTACTTGTTTGTCTGCTTTTTGTGCCGTGCTAATCACCGCTAACTGCTAACCAACGTAGCCCTTCTTGTGTTCTCTGTCTCTGTACTAGTGCTCTTTGTCATTTCTCTGTCTCACACTCTTCCTTTCTTCTTCTTCGTCGCCATCTGCCTTTCTGTGTGGTTTGCAGCTGCTACCAATGAGGTGGAGAGGTGGAGAGGTTAGTCTGTTCTCTCTCTGTCTCCCTCCCTTCTCTCCCTC
>NC_137864.1:15706574-15711574 GCF_963924005.1 Protomyctophum bolini
GACGTAACTCGCTCATCCCTTCGATTCCCCTGGTTCGCGGAAGTAATTTCTCTATGGAGAATAACATGGGGTGATCTTAATATCGTCTACTATAAGCGTTGTGGTCCAAAAATAAACAAGCTGTCTCGGCGTTATTGTCAGGGAGGTGTCTCTGTATCGTTTGCAACAGTCAGTCACTCATATATGATACAGTCTGCTTCTAGCGAAAATCGAACTAATTCAGCAGCAGTAACATTAGCGTTTTCTCTCAGTCAGTTGATTCTTCATATCCATATGAGTGAAGCGGCCGGGGTGACATGTCTATTTTTCAAACACAGTTCTTATATGAAGCAATCTAAAAATCCTCCTATTTCAATGCAACTAAACAAATACATGAACCTGGGGACTGACGCACTCTACTGAAAGTGACGTCAGACTTCGGTGCTCTATTGGAGAAGGTGGAAGAATTGTTATTTTGATCATTTGCCTGTTATCTCTCCTATGGTGCCACATCAATTCAGCATGGAATTGGATAAATATTATCAAATGGTGGTCTGTGGCTCAAATGATTATTTGCGAAAACAACTCACTTAGGATGTAAATGGTTTAGGACGGTAATTTTATGAATGTAGCCTGTAGTTTATAAATACAAATAAGTATAAATCAAGCCCCAATCTAATGATAAATGTAACTATAAAACCATAGAGTTAAAAAATATATCTTGAGAGGACCAGGAAATTGTTTGTGCGCGGTGCCGTACGTCACGCGTACATGAACAATTACACGACACCATGAACAACAGCGCTGACGGAATAATGTCACCTTGTGGTTCAGATCGCCACGGACGAGGACAGTGGCGTGCTGCTGTACAAAGGTGACAACGACCACATCGCCATGGAGCTGTACAGAGGTCGCCTCCGAGTCAGCTACGACACGGGATCCTACCCCCCCTCTGCTATATACAGGTACCCCCCCTCTGCTATATACAGGTACCCCCCCTCTGTTATATACAGGTACCCCCCCTCTGCTATATACAGGTACCCCCCCTCTGCTATATACAGGTACCCCCCCTCTGTTATATACAGGTACCCCCACCACATACTAGTCTATACAGGTACCCCCACCACATACTAGTCTCTGTTCTATACAGGTACACCCACCACATACTAGTCTCTGTTCTATACAGGTACACCCACCACATACTAGTCTCTGTTCTATACAGGTACCCCCCCTCTGTTCTATACAGGTACCCCCACCACATACTAGTCTCTGTTCTATACAGGTACCCCCACCACATACTAGTCTCTGTTCTATACAGGTACCCCCACCACATACTAGTCTCTGTTCTATACAGGTACACCCACCACATACTAGTCTCTGTTCTATACAGGTACCCCCACCACATACTAGTCTCTGTTCTATACAGGTACACCCACCACATACTAGTCTCTGTTCTATACAGGTACACCCACCACATACTAGTCTATACAGGTACACCCACCACATACTAGTCTCTGTTCTATACAGGTACCCCCACCACATACTAGTCTCTGTTCTATACAGGTACACCCACCACATACTAGTCTCTGTTCTATACAGGTACCCCCACCACATACTAGTCTCTGTTCTATACAGGTACACCCACCACATACTAGTCTCTGTTCTATACAGGTACACCCACCACATACTAGTCTCTGTTCTATACAGGTACACCCACCACATACTAGTCTCTGTTCTATACAGGTACACCCACCACATACTAGTCTCTGTTCTATACAGGTACCCCCACCACATACTAGTCTATACAGGTACACCCACCACATACTAGTCTATACAGGTACACCCACCACATACTAGTCTCTGTTCTATACAGGTACACCCACCACATACTAGTGTATACAGGTACCCCCACCACATACTAGTCTCTGTTCTATACAGGTACACCCACCACATACTAGTCTCTGTTCTATACAGGTACACCCACCACATACTAGTCTCTGTTCTATACAGGTACCCCCACCACATACTAGTCTATACAGGTACACCCACCACATACTAGTCTCTGTTCTATACAGGTACACCCACCACATACTAGTCTATACAGGTACACCCACCACATACTAGTCTATACAGGTACACCCACCACATACTAGTCTATACAGGTACACCCACCACATACTAGTGTATACAGGTACCCCCACCACATACTAGTCTCTGTTCTATACAGGTACACCCACCACATACTAGTCTCTGTTCTATACAGGTACACCCACCACATACTAGTCTATACAGGTACCCCCACCACATACTAGTGTATACAGGTACCCCCACCACATACTAGTCTCTGTTCTATACAGGTACACCCACCACATACTAGTCTCTGTTCTATACAGGTACACCCACCACATACTAGTCTATACAGGTACACCCACCACATACTAGTCTATACAGGTACCCCCACCACATACTAGTCTCTGTTCTATACAGGTACACCCACCACATACTAGTCTATACAGGTACACCCACCACATACTAGTCTATACAGGTACACCCACCACATACTAGTCTATACAGGTACACCCACCACATACTAGTCTCTGTTCTATACAGGTACACCCACCACATACTAGTCTCTGTTCTATACAGGTACACCCACCACATACTAGTCTCTGTTCTATACAGGTACCCCCACCACATACTAGTCTCTGTTCTATACAGGTACACCCACCACATACTAGTCTCTGTTCTATACAGGTACCCCCACCACATACTAGTCTCTGTTCTATACAGGTACCCCCACCACATACTAGTCTCTGTTCTATACAGGTACACCCACCACATACTAGTCTCTGTTCTATACAGGTACACCCACCACATACTAGTCTCTGTTCTATACAGGTACACCCACCACATACTAGTCTCTGTTCTATACAGGTACCCCCACCACATACTAGTCTCTGTTCTATACAGGTACCCCCACCACATACTAGTCTCTGTTCTATACAGGTACACCCACCACATACTAGTCTCTGTTCTATACAGGTACACCCACCACATACTAGTCTCTGTTCTATACAGGTACCCCCACCACATACTAGTCTCTGTTCTATACAGGTACCCCCACCACATACTAGTCTCTGTTCTATACAGGTACACCCACCACATACTAGTCTCTGTTCTATACAGGTACACCCACCACATACTAGTCTCTGTTCTATACAGGTACCCCCACCACATACTAGTCTCTGTTCTATACAGGTACCCCCACCACATACTAGTCTCTGTTCTATACAGGTACCCCCACCACATACTAGTCTCTGTTCTATACAGGTACACCCACCACATACTAGTCTATACAGGTACACCCACCACATACTAGTCTCTGTTCTATACAGGTACACCCACCACATACTAGTCTCTGTTCTATACAGGTACCCCCACCACATACTAGTCTCTGTTCTATACAGGTACACCCACCACATACTAGTCTATACAGGTACACCCACCACATACTAGTCTCTGTTCTATACAGGTACCCCCACCACATACTAGTCTATACAGGTACACCCACCACATACTAGTCTATACAGGTACACCCACCACATACTAGTCTCTGTTCTATACAGGTACACCCACCACATACTAGTCTCTGTTCTATACAGGTACACCCACCACATACTAGTCTCTGTTCTATACAGGTACCCCCACCACATACTAGTCTCTGTTCTATACAGGTACCCCCACCACATACTAGTCTCTGTTCTATACAGGTACACCCACCACATACTAGTCTCTGTTCTATACAGGTACACCCACCACATACTAGTCTCTGTTCTATACAGGTACCCCCACCACATACTAGTCTCTGTTCTATACAGGTACCCCCACCACATACTAGTCTCTGTTCTATACAGGTACCCCCACCACATACTAGTCTCTGTTCTATACAGGTACACCCACCACATACTAGTCTATACAGGTACACCCACCACATACTAGTCTCTGTTCTATACAGGTACACCCACCACATACTAGTCTCTGTTCTATACAGGTACCCCCACCACATACTAGTCTCTGTTCTATACAGGTACACCCACCACATACTAGTCTATACAGGTACACCCACCACATACTAGTCTCTGTTCTATACAGGTACCCCCACCACATACTAGTCTCTGTTCTATACAGGTACACCCACCACATACTAGTCTCTGTTCTATACAGGTACCCCCACCACATACTAGTCTATACAGGTACACCCACCACATACTAGTCTCTGTTCTATACAGGTACACCCACCACATACTAGTCTCTGTTCTATACAGGTACACCCACCACATACTAGTCTCTGTTCTATACAGGTACACCCACCACATACTAGTCTATACAGGTACACCCACCACATACTAGTCTCTGTTCTATACAGGTACACCCACCACATACTAGTCTCTGTTCTATACAGGTACACCCACCACATACTAGTCTATACAGGTACACCCACCACATACTAGTCTCTGTTCTATACAGGTACCCCCACCACATACTAGTCTATACAGGTACACCCACCACATACTAGTCTCTGTTCTATACAGGTACACCCACCACATACTAGTCTCTGTTCTATACAGGTACACCCACCACATACTAGTCTCTGTTCTATACAGGTACACCCACCACATACTAGTCTCTGTTCTATACAGGTACCCCCACCACATACTAGTCTCTGTTCTATACAGGTACCCCCACCACATACTAGTCTCTGTTCTATACAGGTACACCCACCACATACTAGTCTCTGTTCTATACAGGTACCCCCACCACATACTAGTCTCTGTTCTATACAGGTACCCCCACCACATACTAGTCTCTGTTCTATACAGGTACACCCACCACATACTAGTCTCTGTTCTATACAGGTACCCCCACCACATACTAGTCTCTGTTCTATACAGGTACACCCACCACATACTAGTCTCTGTTCTATACAGGTACACCCACCACATACTAGTCTATACAGGTAC
>NC_137864.1:15714074-15789074 GCF_963924005.1 Protomyctophum bolini
TCACCCCAAAAATGCCTGTATTACACATAATTGGAAATATAGTCACTGGGGTTTGGCTATCCTTAACGTCCACATGTGCCACCTCCTCCTCCTCCTCCTCCTCCTCCTCCTCCTCCTCCTCCTCCTCCTCTAGGCATGCCAGAGCGCGGCTCCATGTCCGGCGGTGCCGCCCTGCAGCACAGCTCCGGCGGCCGTAACGGCACCAGCTTCCACGGCTGCCTGCGTAACGTCTACATCAACGGTCAGCTGCAGGACTTAGGGGAGGCGGTGGGCTCTGGGTCTGGACAGGGCACCTCCTCCGGAGTGGAGCCGGGCTGCCAGCCCTGCCAGAGAAGGGAAGCCTGCGTCCAGGGCGACTGCCACCCCACGGGGCACAGCGGCTTCACCTGCACCTGCCACCCCGGGTGGAGCGGGACGCAGTGCGACCAGCAGGTCAACAACCCCTGCGATGGCAACAAGTGAGTGTGTGGTGTTGAATGAGGCTGTGCGCTCCAGTTGTCTGGTTAGATGAGCACGCCCGTGCGTTCGTGCGTGCGTGCGTGCGTGCATGCCTGCGTCCGCCTGTGTGTCTGTGTTTAGAGATGGGATGATTGTGCTACACAGTCCTCAGTCCTTTAAAAATGTTCATAGAACTTCGTACACAATAAGGGGAAAAAATTATGTTGTTAATTTAACTGTGTTGTTAGAGTTGTGAAATCCGTTTTGAAATCATGAAGTGGCCAAATGAAATGATTGATCCATTACTTTACATCTAAAACCTAAGTGTATACTTGATACATTGTAAACATTTTCAGTAACTTGAAACAAATAGCGGTAGGTTATCTGCAGTGAGCAACACATTAACTCTAACCTCCACCATGTCTTGTAGGTTATCTGCAGTGAGCAACACATTAACTCTAACCTCCACCATGTCTTGTAGGTTATCTGCAGTGAGCAACACATTAACTCTAACCTCCACCATGTCTTGTAGGTTATCTGCAGTGAGCAACACATTAACTCTAACCTCCACCATGTCTTGTAGGTTATCTGCAGTGAGCAACACATTAACTCTAACCTCCACCATGTCTTGTAGGTTATCTGCAGTGAGCAACACATTAACTGTAACCTCCACCATGTCTTGTAGGTGCATCCACGGCACCTGCATGCCCATTAACTCCTACTCGTATTCGTGCCGCTGCCAGCCGGGCTTTGCCGGCGTGCTCTGTGATGAGCAGGACCAGGAGGCCGTGAACCCGTGCAGCCTCGCCCGCTGTAAGCATGGCAAGTGTAGACTGTCGGGTCTGGGCAAGGCCTACTGCGAGTGCACCAGTGGATACACAGGAGAGGCCTGTGACAAAGGTGAGAGACGGAGTCATGGCGAGCGCGTGTGCGTGTGTGTGTGCGTGTGTGTGTGTGTGTGTGTGTGTGTGTGTGTGTGTGTGCGCACTTTAGCCCCCCCTTTCCCTCCCCCATCTTCAGACTAATGTCTATGTGTGTGTGTGTGTGTGTGTGTGTGTGTGTGTGCGTGCGTGCGTGCGTGCGTGCGTGCGTGCGTGCGTGCGTGCGTGTGCATGTCTAACAGTGTTCAGTGTCTCTGCATTAACGCTTCTTCTAACTCGTTGCCTTTCAACTCAGCATCTTCTGAGCTTCCTCTGAGCCCCGCCGGGGTCACACAGGTGAGACTGTCCGCTCACTTCTCATCTCTCTTTCCCCACCACTGTCCTTCAGTCCATTACAAAATATAATAATAATAATAATAACAATAACCTCCTCCACCGCCGACGGCTTTTCGCGTCGTGTTCTTTTGAAGCCACACCACATGCTCCTTCCCCTGCTGCTCAGCTTCCGTCTCCTCACAGCTTTACACAGCATCTCCTTTGTTGGTTCATATTCTCTCTCTCTCTCTCTCTCTCTCTCTCTCTCTCTCTCTCTCTCTCCAGTCCATCAATCTATCCATACACGACCCCGTCCACCATCCATCCCAGAAACAAAATGCAGTGCTAGCACAAACTCAAGCTTGTAGAGCTGCTATTTGTTTCAGGACACCGTCGTATGACGGAGCGGGTTTGTTTAGTTTTAGGGTTTTTTTTCTCCATACTTTGTTTTTGTCAGGTGCGGGAATCAAAAAGGTCAGAGTAAGTAGGCCTATTGTGTAATAAAAACTCAACAAAAGATACAGGAAATAAACAGCCTTTTGTCTGTAATTTCAGTTAGTTTTAGTTAGTTTTGTAAACACAATTCAGTTAGTTATTTTTATCATAGTTTTTATTTAGTTTGTGTTCACTTTTTAACTTTTAATTAAATTTTTTGGGTTATTTGGCTAGCCTTAGGGGACTATAATAACACACACTGACTCAAGCCTCTCTCCTCTCCGTGTGCGTGCAGAGGTGGCCTGCCGAGGGGAACGGGTCCGAGATGTCTACCAGAGACAGCAAGGCTACGCGGCGTGCCAAACCCAGGAGAAGGTCTCCCGCCTAGAGTGCCGGGGCAGCTGCCAGGGGGGCCGGGCCGGGGCCGGGGGGCCGCAGGGCGCCTGCTGCACCCCGCTCCGCAGCAAGCGCAGGAAATACACCTTCCAGTGCACCGACGGCTCCTCCTTTGTCCAGGAAGTGGAGAAGGTGGTCAAGTGCGGCTGTACAAAGTGTCCCTCCTCATCGTAAATGTTAAAAAAACAAACAAAAAAAACAAAAACAAACAGACAGCGCCCGCGAGTAGAGAGAGTTCAAAGCTCTCCGAGTGTGTTTTGTGTTTCCTGCCCCCACCCCCCCCCCCCCCCCCCTCCACCCCATGCCCCTTTACTTTGACCCCCGTCCAAGCCCCCACCCCTCCACCCCATGGCCCTTTACTTTGCCCTTTGACCCCGTCCAAGCCCACCAGACCGTCTGATTCCTGATCCTTCCTGAGAAACACTCTCTCCCCGCTGAGTCATCCCCCATGTTTTTGTAAAAACATAGAAAAAAAGAAGAAAAAAAAGGTCAAAAACAGAAGAAACAGCTATTAAAAAAAAAAAAAGTTCCTTTTCCTGTCAGTGCTGGACTGATGATCAATGCTTCCTCAGTGGGGATGTTGAATTATATTGTAAAGTACACAAAAGAAGAAAAAAAAACTGACTTATTTTTTATTATGAAGTGGAGACAAAAGACAAAAAAAACAACAAGAGTTTACTTTTTTCCTTCCATCTGCTTATGTTGGCCTCAACGATGACTCAAACAGTACGCCACCGTTGTTCTATTTTATTCTTTTTCCATGGAGGACTGACGACGACGACGACGACAGGTCTCCTAAACGGATGAACTCTTCCTGTGTAGACTACCTGCTTCCTCCTGCCCCGCGCGTTCTGTCCTGTGTTTTTAGGAGTTCCCCTGACTGACAGTAATAGCACAG
The DNA here is from genome assembly GCF_963924005.1 of Protomyctophum bolini. Classification (NCBI taxonomy): domain Eukaryota; kingdom Metazoa; phylum Chordata; class Actinopteri; order Myctophiformes; family Myctophidae; genus Protomyctophum; species Protomyctophum bolini. The sequence goes on from NC_137864.1 coordinate 15,717,438, forward strand.
ACTCACCAGTAGGGGGTGCTGCAGGGATGGGGCAGCAGTTATAACCTCTGTTCATCCACTGACACGAGTGAAGCCACACGCACGCAGTCACCCCGCGGCCTCCCAGCCGTGACGCGCCTCGCCATGAACCCTCTGAGACTGTGTGCAGACATGTGCACGAGCGTGCACACAAACAAACACCCACAGACCTGTACATAGACTACATACAGTACACACCCCGTGATACTCAGCTACTGAGCGCTGCACGCACGCACGCAAATACACGCGCGCATGCACGCACGCACACACACACACACACACACACACACACACACACACACACACACACACACACACACACACACACACAACCACAACCACAACCGAATGCACATGCTCACCTGTGGAAGAGGAGTCGTACTCATTTAGATAGTAGCTGCCGGGTTCATTACAACACCACTTCCTGATTATCTGCCCATGATGTCCATTCATAAATGACAAGTATTTATTGTATCATAAATACCTGTACTTATTCAGTAGGTCCCCGCATTTATCGATCTGATTCTTTTAATATATATTAATTTATATTTGTCCTCTTATTTTTGTATTAAAGACATAATCAGTTGAGATAGGTGAACTAACATGATGGTGTTCTTTATTTTTGTTTAAAAACAGAAGTCGTTGGGTTTTTTTTTTTGACCACTGAAAAACTGTTGTGTTTGCCAGAAAACGTAGTTGCATTTTAATCTGCAAATGTGACGTGAAGACATTGTATATTTTTGTCGCGTTTCCTGAAAGTTTGTACTGTGCCATTATGATGAGAAGGTCTTTATATTAGAGTATACATGTATAGATAATTTCCCTACCTATGTATTTCACACAGAAATCATGTGAGTAGCAATGACCCTAGAGGATGCTTAGAACTGTTTTTACCTTTTTAACAAATTTATGCTTAAAGAATACTGTGACTTTTTCTAAATGAAACTACTTTGTTAGCCCCTTGGTCTCCGATGTTAACATGTTGCTGCTAAGTTTTTGTACCGTAGACTGGGATCCTGATCTGTATATGTTCTATAGAACTTCCTGCCCCTACTGTAAGGGGGTGCCTTGTGTAACAGATAAATATGTCCCCCCAACTTTCCCCCATGTGCGTTGTGCTTTATCCCCCCCTTCCCCGCCCCCATCTTCAGACTAATGTCAGTTCCCTGACTGATGTTTGTTTATTAAACACAATATTTACCTCATTCTTTTTACATTTGCCTTTTTTAATATCTCACCAACAGCAGTCGTATATTCACATATAATCTTAATTGATTGATTGATTGATTGATTTAATACGTTATTAACAGTTTGTGGAAAAAAGTACAGTCCAATACAGTATACACGGTCTACTAAGAGGATTTAAAACCCAAGAAAGCCTGTGGCTTGTTTCCATTGGGGTCCTTCATATTCAATTCATAGGAAACAGACACAGTAATTGCAAACTCTCCCCACAATAATATAAAATATTTTGATAGTTAATGTTTATAGAAGAAATTAGGTACACAATATATTGTACCTTATTGAAAACTGCTGTAGGCTATGTTTGTGCTCATCACCTCTTTAAGTTAGGGGGTAAAATTAATGGTATAGTAGGCTATATACTGTAGTCTATATCAGTACCCCTTTTTCTCATTTATTTATGTTCAAATGACATCTCATTTCTCCAACAGTTTACACACCTAAATGGCTGTGTTTTGTCATATTTCCATTAACACCACTCTAGGTGACAGCCAACAGCTGCCAGATAACACAGACTTGCATGACTGTAATTGAGATATATGGAGTATATGGATAGGTCCTTTGATAATTATGCTCTTTTCATTCTTTCATTCTTTTCATTCTCCACAGGAAAAAATAAACCAGGCTCTGGTGAAAGGAGACAATGCGCATTCAGCAGCAAAACGTGGTCTACTCTTTGTTGTATAGCTCAATAGCGACATCTGCAGGTAAAACAAGTCTGTGAGGCTAGACATTTCAGATTTGTTCTGATATGATTGAAAATATTACATTTGTCTTGATTGCTCACATTATGCATAGATATAACACTACCTTTTCTGGTTATGATACTTGTTACCTGTCTGATAAGGTGTAATAAATACAAATGGCAAGAAGAACTCAGAGGGAAAGGCCTTGTGTAGCCCTGGTCCAGTGCTTACAGCGAGTCTCTCTCTCTGACAGAGAGACTCGCTGAAAGCACTGGACCAGGGCTAGGCCTTGTGCAGGTCAAGGTGGTAGCAGCCTATACTGCACCTTATACCATGTGGAGTATAAACACTCAAAAGAATCTAATCAGATATTACACAGTGTGTGTGTGTGTGTGTGTGTGTGTGTGTGTGTGTGTGTGTGTGTGTGTGTGTGTGTGTGTGTGTGTGTGTGTCTGTCTGCATCAGGCACAGTATATATATATATATCACAGTATAATAGATTGTATAGGCCATAGACATGGTATAGGGCGGCTACCTGACTCTATGAAGTGTAGCACTGCCCCTTTAAGGGTCGTGCATAAAAGGGGTGGCCAGGGTTGTGGCCTGCTGTTTGGCCAGAAGCCTGATTTGAGTGTTTGTTGGGGACCTGGCTGGAGGCATGAGGTGTACAGCAGCATAAGAAAACCTGATACATTATCCTCTGTATTTCCAGAGCCTCCAGGTCCTTTCCTGGTTTAACCACATTGAGTATATTGACTGGGTATGTTTTGGTATTTTGTTGTATTTTAGTAGTTTTTCTATATTTTGTATAATGTAATGAATTTGTATTGAGGGGTAACGAGGTGTATTATGTTATCTATTGTAGGAGGACAACTAAACCTACAACCTTTCACTATTTTCCCCACCGTGTCATGTTGTATTTGAGACTGGGTTTTGTCAGATTGTTTGTTGGGCCATGTGCCATAGTGGTGTTGAGGACATAGGTGTATATAGGGCTATTTTGTTTGTAAATGCATCAAAGATGTGATTATAATCCATTTCTAATGGATAAAGTCTTGGCCTAGCCCTACAAGCAGAACCCAATGCTACTGAAGTTTCTGACATTTTTGAGACCCAGATAGCATGGGGTCCTATTCCACCTCCACCCTGCCACCAGGTACGCACACATAAATAAACGTAAATACCTTCGGATACGTCCTTCTGTGCTCTTTGAGGGCTTTTGTTCGTTTGAGGGATTCTGAATGTGTGAACTACTGTGTGAAGTACCTATAAATACCGCTGCGAATATCTCCTGTGGCGCGGAAGTGTTTTTTATCTTTGTTTGACCGATTTGGTCGCTTTGATTCTTCTCTTCCTTCCTTGTTTATTGACACCTCATTGTACCGCCTATCTGGCTAGCTAGTGGCTATAGCTATGACAGAGCAGATCAGAGTCAGGAACGTAGCCATGCACAAGCCAACCGCACATCGGGAGGCGGTACAATAAACGGTAAATAAACAAGAAGAATCAAAGCGACCAAATCGGTCAAACAAACTACTTAACGGCTTCTGTGGCACAGGAGAATTCGCAGCGGTATGTATAGGTACTTATAGTTGACACATTCAGAATAACTCAAACGAAAAGAACCGTCAAACGACACAGACACGACGTATCCGACGATATTTATGTCCGCGTTCTATCATTTCAATATGAAAACACAGATACGCACAGGGACCCTACGTAAAGTGACATCCAAATTTCAGAAAAGCTTTACGGAGAGTTCCGAGAGGGGCTAGCCTTGGCCTAGAAGAGAGGTCATTTTGCCTAGAAGAGGTCATCAGGTGGTCCCCAAACTGCTTAGTGTTTCAACCCTCAACCACTACACGCTCCAGTTGGCGGGTCAGCAGTGATTGGCCAAATCACTGCCCCTCTCATCCAGGCTTCCAGCTATAGACAAATACACAGAGGGGCGCCCGGGGCGCAGCCATCGCTGAGATGCAACCAACACAAGCCACAGCATCAACCACACCCAGCCAACAGGGAAGGTGGTGTCCTGCCGGTCAGGTGCAGCCAACCAGCACCGACCACACCCCAGCAACCGCTGCGCCCATGGCCACCCCCCTGTGGACCCGCCCATTGTCCTTTCTCTCACGCCAGAGCCAACAGGAGGCTCTCTGTGCCTTGTGTGTTCTTGTGGGATAGCAGGCACTGAGGTCTCTAGGATTATGGTTCAGTTTCCACACCTGAGCAGACAACCGTGGCCGTGTTCTGCTGTCGGCCAGCATCGTTTCCGGGTTTATAGACAGCTGCATGGATGGAAATTAAGCTCCACCCATGAGGCTGACTGCCTCGGGGCCAGTGTTTCCGGGAATCTGGCCGTCGCGGCATTCAGCCGCGTGGGTGGAGCTTCATTTCCATCCACCAGCTGTCTAAAAGACACAGAAAACGGCTGCACCTGTCTGTTTGGCAACAGCTGTTTTCCTCCTACCTAGGGTCCACCTACGTCTCACCATACTGTTCGTCTGTGTGGTGTGCACTGCATGCATCCGTCCTTGTCCACACTTGGCCTTACTCTGGTGTTTTTATGAGTCAAGGCAGCTTTCTCTCCCTTCTCTTCTCTGCATTCATTATAATATTGCATGGTTTGGATTTTGTTTGCTATATGATTACTTTAATGACTTTTTTTTTTACTTTATTTGCTTTTGGTTTTGTGTATTATATATTGTATATTGTTATATTTTCCTATATCAGCTGCCATTGGGATTAGTCCCACTTTTAGGATCATGATTTCCCAGATATAATAACCCCTCTTCCCTTCTTTAACCTGAGTATATTTTTCTACAGGTTGAATAAAATAAACATGACACTTGTTACATCAGCCTTCATTCTGAACCCGTACCAAATTGAAGAACTTTACCTTGTCCAGTTACATTGTCCAGCACAGATTTATGGTTAATGTATTTGGAGCATTTGTGAGGCCGGTGTAGTCATTTCATAATGTAGCCCTGCTACAGAAGTTACAAGGAAAAGTCCCTGGGGGTCTTCACTGATAAGTGGTGCAATTAAGTGGGTCAAAACTAGATAAAAACGCCATTATCTAAACAGTAATATAGCCTTTATGTCGTCTGTCTGGTTTATCACAAGTTAATCCAAGTTGGATTGGTTTGGAAAATACCATGCATAGCATATGTCATGGGTATAAAGCAGTGACATGATACTGACATATTGACCATGATACTGACTATCTGACTATCATTTCAGTATCATGGTGTAATAATCAAATGGACAGTACCAGTGTAATGTCAAATCAGATTTTTGGAAATCTATATTTTATAAATCATATGCACAACGCTTTATTATGGATTGCACCACAGTTCTAGGAAAGCCCTGCTGTGATTGGCCAGTAGTCGCTGTGACAGTTCTCGTTTTGGCAACTATGCCTAAACCTAGCCGCAATTTCCAACACTAGTTTTTTTTTTTTTTTTCAATAATAGATGAATCTAGAGTTGCAATAACCTCCATTGACAGCCCACTGATCCAAATAGACATTTCTGATCTGCTTGTATTAAACGACGTTGAACTCACCAACATGCAGCTGTCGTAGCCTGTAGGGCAAGCTTGAATTATCCTCTTTCTATCTGCAAAGTGTTTGTTTCATGAACACCGACCGTAGACATGTTATGAGCTAAGTAAGGCTGTGTTTTGTTTGGCTCACTTTCTACCTTACTTACTTATACTCAAAGCTTATGGTGCATGTCTCTCTCAACCTGCTCCACAGTATACAGTACACAAGCCATGGTGATGAGTGATGACCCCAGACCCCCAACCAAGCTCAGCTTCTTCTCAGCCCTAAGTCCCTGACCACTGAATGCTACATACAGTATATGTGCAGTACTAAACATCCAAGGCTGAGTGAGAAGATGGCAGCCAAGAGAATGGGCCTGGTCAGTGCCATTGATACTGGGAGGAAAGTAGTGGCCAGCTAGTCAGATGTGTGGAGGATGGAGATGACTGGAGACGCCACTTGAGGGCTCCTCATGAACTCAAGAGAGAGCCGGAGGCTCTATCTCTCTATCCATGGGTTCCAGAGTTTGATCACTTACACAACTGAAGTCAAGTAGAAAACGGCTCAAGGTAGGAACTTTGTATTTAGCTTCTTCGCTGCTGCTTGTGTTGTATGTTGTGTGCATTTTAGTGTGGTTCAAGCGGTTCAAGCTGTACTATTACTGTCATTTTGGGACCCAATGACTGGGTGGCAATGAAACATGTTCAGTAACTGTTTCTGGCCAGGGCTGTACTGGCCACAGGTCATACCGGGCATATTCCCGGTGGGCCGAGACCGTAGGGGGCCGCCATGATTTATTTTTGACAGGCAGGCAGGCCAATAGGCGCCAGGCCACCAGGAAAGGTCCGGGCGTGCTGCCATTCTGCCAGTGCCATCATGATAATTTCACTGTACCTGTATCAGTGAGTGACAAATAAACCCTCTACAAAGGGTTGTGTAGTTGTCTGTTGGTTTGTATCATATGTTGTTCTGTAAAAGTGGTGGTATTAGGGCTTGTTTGTGTGTGCCTTGACGGAGCGGGCGGTAGAGTTTCTGCTATCTGCAGCACGCTGGTTGTGGTGGGCCGGTCTGGGCCAAATTCACGTGAAAATGACCGGGCCGAATTTTTGTCCCAGTCCAACCCTGTTTCTGGCTCTCGAATTGAATGCTGATGTGAATCTATACAGTTTGTATGTTGTGTTGTATCCACCATTGATTGAAGGTGTCAGTTGTAACAGGGAACAGTACAGTATGATCTTGATCTTGATCTTGAAGTGATCTCTTGATCACTTCAATAATCCTGAGTCAATTTGCCATTTCCTTGTGGTTCGATCGAGCTAGAAGTTTTGGGCTTTATAACAGCCATCAATTCCGTATGATAATTTTCAATTGAACACTGTTATGATACTAATAGTATGATTATCATACTATCATAGTATGTTATGTGTGTTGTGGCTGCTGAGTTTCGGTGTGAGTTGTGACAGGGTGGCTGTATTGGTTCATGACTGGCATGGTGGTGGCAAAGAATGTCTCTATGTAGTCTCTCTCTCTCTCTCTCTCTCTCTCTCTCTCTCTCTCTCTCTCTCTCTCTCTCTCTATATATATATATATATATATATATATATATATATATATATATATATATATACATACACACACACACACACACACACACACACACACACACACACACACACACACACACACACACACACACACACACACACACACACACACACACACACACAGATGAAGCAACTAGTCTTAAGTTTTACCACTTTACAAGTTTACATCGTTTAAGTAGTCTACTCTCCTACCTGACCATACCCTGGTGTGGCCAGGAATAGACCATTTACAATTGATTATAAACCATACTTTATTATAAATAAACAATAGCACAGATAGCAACATTGGGTAGTGATATATCTGCACTATTATTTTTATTAGTATTATATGTCGGTGTTCATACAACATTATGGAACTTAGCGATAGAAGAGAAGGACAGCAACCTCACACCTCAGACACCTCCTTAGAAGCTTTCCACGCTGTATCGTGTCTCCAATCAAAAGCAGGGAAGTCACCACACTGTTCGGGATTGGCCTCAGCGAAGTATCCACCTCCTCCAATACAATACTGCAAACAAACGCATTATAAAACACACTGGATCATTATTCCAGCAACACCATCCAACCCAGTGAAGTCACCACACTGATTGGGTGCCTGATTTTCTATTTACGTTGGACATTCGGATACGGCAGGACACACACACACACACACACACACACACACACACACACCACCTGTACAGTGCTTATTTATTTAACTACCACATATTTTTAATAATCAGGACTTACATGTTCAGTGTGGCATCCAGTAGGCTTCATCCCAGAGCAGATAGCCATGGCTGCCCTTTCATGATTTATTGCTCTAAATGTGATGAAGTCTGGTTCAAACTCCACTGTAAAGATAAAGTATGTATTGATATTTCATAATATTTATCTACAGTCATCTAAACTTGTATCACAATGTCATGACAACAGTAAACTGTTTTTGAACCCATGTGGAAACTGGAATACTGAGGTTACAGAGAGTAGACGTGCAGGATCAGGATCGGGAACGAGTACATCAGAGGGGCAGTATTATGTCGGATGTTTGGGAGATAAAGCCAGAGAGGCCAGACTGAGATGGTTTGGACACGTACAGAGGGGGGATGGGGAGTATATCGGGAGGAAGACCAAAGAGAAGATTTATGGATGTAGTGAAAGAGGACATGAAGTTACAGTAGTTGGTGTGAGAGAAGAGGAGGCAGAGGACAGGGTGAGATGGAGATGCAGTCATGCAGATGATTCGCTGTGGTGACCCCTGAAGGGAAAAGCCCAAAGGAAAAGAAGATTATCCATGTTAAATGTTCCAAAGACATTTCTTCATTCTATTCTCTTGCTCCTTACTTCTTGGGTTTGGTCCATACAAGGATTTAGTTGTCTCTTTGTCTCCAAAGTCATATAGAATCGGAATAGAAGGCCCTTTGTCGCTGCATGACCCTACATTGTATCTCACAGGGTAATTCTGTGGGACACATGCAAAAATACACTAGAATTATACAGTAAATCTTAAATGATGCATTTATTATTTAGTGGCCAGGCTGCTCATTTAATTATTTATTCATTCATTCAGTGCTTGACCTTAAAGAGCTGATGGAGGTTCCCACCATACAGAGTGAAGAAGCGTCTCTCTGTGTGGTAGCGGAGGATGGAGGCCAGGTTCCAGTGTTCTAGTGGAGAGTTGTTGGGGACATGCCATACAGACATGTCCTCTGCCACTATGTCATAGTAGCCGGGATTCTGGATGGAGAAAGATATAAAATTTCAAGTTACCGTAGTGCACTGCTTCACAAACACTTTTGTGGGTCGCGAACACATTTTCTTGTTTCCTACCATTTTTATTTTATTATAATCTCAAAAATCAAAGGAACTTATTTTTTCCAAAGTAATTTCATGAATGAAAAATCAAAGAAAGTTGAAAAAGTTGAAAATGTAAACAATCTTCTTTTAAGAAGTGGAGAAAAGTTTGGGTCACTAGTTTGGGTCCCGGGCAAACATCTACCGGTAATATCTAATTCTCCTTCTGGGTAACGGGCTAAAACGTTTGGGAACCACATATGCTACTAGTGACTACAGTAGCATGCTTACTACTGTATAGTGTTTATTCTTGAATATACCTTGAAATCATCAGAGGTGGCTCCCTCTACTGTTCCAAAAGTGTTTCTGTTGGCCCAGTTGCCATCTCCATCTGGTATGTTGGGGTTGTTGCCCAGGGTGTAGGCTACGTATGTGTCCTGCAGGTGGAGACATTGTCATCCTGGAGAAGACCCCTTCCATTACCATTGAAACTAGAAATGTGTGCTCCTCAGAACCAGATCCCTGCCAGGCCAGGTTGCCTACCCAGAGCAGTGTTGCAACTTGCAAAACTGTTATAGTGCCACCATGAGGCCGATTTAAAATGTATCGTGGCAGTTCACAGCAATGTGATGCTATTTATGATTATGACATTTTGTGGGAATCGGGCACAGATTTGGAAGCTATCGTAGCCAATTAAGAATGGAATAGAAAAATTGTTCTTGATCACATTTCTAGTGCAGAGAAATGTTTACTGATTTCATGAGGTTTGGAAAAAGTAGGCTACTTGCATGTTTTACTTACTTAAAGGTATCAATACTGCAATATAGAAATACTCTGTACAAGTAAAAGTCCGGAATTCATAATGTACTTGAGTAAAACTGCAAAGGTATTGGCATCAAAATTGTACTTAAAGTACCAAAAGTAAAAGTATTCATTATGTAGGTATTCATTGCTGGATAAATTTTGTTCCAACATGGACAGAAACATTGGAGAAAAATAATCCAGTAGACATGGCGAATGTGTAGGCTGGGTATGTTGTGACCTTTTCTTTAGGGGTGCTATCCCCTCCTATAAACAGGCTGTTTATAGGAGGTGAGCCCCTCCTATAAACAGGCTGTTTATAGGAGGTGCTCACCTCCTATAAACAGCTATGGTGTAGATTCTGTCTGAACACAAACATTAAATGCCATTGACAATGAATGGTGAATTTACGTCATATGTGTCTCAGCAAATCGGCTGTCGTTATGTCGGTGAAAACCCTTGGCCAATAAAAGACCACCATTCTTGGTGACGTAACTAAGTTATGTTTCAAGGTTGGTATGGTCAATAATTGATCAGAGCCCTTCACACGGGTGTGAAGGGAACAATAACACTTCAAACACAGTGCATTTGCTGTCGAGATCGATTGTTCCCATATAAGCCAACACAAGGTGTTGCATCTTGTCACATAGATAGCTTGTAGACGTGTTCCTTTTGGCGACACCGGCGTACTGCAGACGTGCAGAGTATACATTAGCTGTCCTAGACATTCTTCTACTTGTACATAAGTCCATTCAAACATACATCCATGCACTCAACACGGAATGGCCATCACAAACCGCACCTCACTTGCTTGCAGTTTTAGGTCATCTCTATTCTAGACTATTCTCATGTCAGTCCCCTGAACAGTGTTTGTGCCAAGTTTAGTGCGGATTGGAGCAATGGTTGGGCTATGGCCCTTTGGGGCCCCTGGGGGCTACATGTGGTCCCTGGTGCGGCTATTGTCATGGCAGACACCCAACAGTATTTGTGGTAAGTTTGATGCTGATGAACCTTTTGCGTGATACTGTCTCGTGTCGCGTTATTGTTCGCCACAGTCGCCTTACCGAAGGAATACTTCAACCGGATTATCACACGCCACCCAGCCTGCACACACTACCTGTCTGTCAAACCAGACGAGGGTCCAGTACTTAGAGTTTACAACAGGGAATGCCTTCTCTGAAAAAGAAGAAAAGAATCAAACAAATCATACGTTATGTTTGTGCAGGCTCACGAGGCTGCGTGTGTGCGTGTGAGTAGAAGAGAAGACAAAGCTCTGAGCACGGAGTTATTTCACCAGAGGAAGAACATGAAACATTTGAGACACATGAGACACCCGGCGCCCCAAAGTGATCATCAGCAGAGGGAAACGATACATCATCTTTGTGGAAAACACAAAAACGTCTTGTGTGTTTGTGGAATACACAGAACCATGTACACAGTAAAGTCAAGTCATGTACAGTATTTGTCTAATTCACATACCTTACTTTGTAGATGTTCTTACATTGAGGCAAACAGTGGTGGAAAGTAACTAAGTACATTTACTTAAGTACTGTCTGTACTTACTGTATGAGGTATTTGTACTTTACCTGAGTATTTCCAATTTCCAAGTTCTACTCCACTACATCTCAGATCCAAATATTGTGCTTTTACTTCACTACATTTATTTGAAAACGTTAGTTACTTTAAAGACCTATATACTTTCTATACTTTTGGTACTTAAAGTACCGTACATTTCAATGCTAATACTTTTGCACTTTTACTTACGTACATTTTGAATTCCAGACTTTTACTTTTTTTTCTATATTGCAGTAAAATATTTGAGCACTTTTTCCACCACTGGAGACAAACAACAAAACCATGTAAGCACATGACTATGAGTTCACAATGAGGTGTTGTGGGAGTCTCCACTGTTGTTCTGCCAATACTCATTACTCCGCGATGATTTACTCTACTCAAGTGGTCCAAGTGGGTGAAAGCGCCATTATCTACACGGCAATTAAAAAAACATAATTTAATAGTGTCAGAATCGATGTCCCTCATGTCAGCTGAATTGGGGCTACTAGCAGTTCCAACAGTGACCGGCTGACCTCTGGCTGTCACAGCCCTCTATAGCAGTTCCAGCAGTGACCGGCTGACCGCTGGCTGTCACAGCCCTCCCCTCCCTATCAGATCTGGGCCCTTCATTGAATCATACAGGCTTAATTTGCTTAAACCCCTCTATAATTCACTAACATTTGAATCCCCCTGTCCTGATATGGTTCATTTTGATGGGTTTTCTTTGTCTCCACAAGGCCGAAGGCATGGGGAGAGTATGTTTTGTACTTTGTCCTGTATCCATCCGTTGCCAGCTAATAGTTATAGCGCCACCATGAGACCGACTTTTGCAAAACACATTTATTTATATTTTTACAATGGTTTATATGTGTTTTATTGCTGATTGTTTGATATTTTTTGTACCTCTGAATTGTAGGTCTTGTCTTGTTTATGGTTATTACCCCTTGTTCTTTGGTCAACGAGGGAGTTGTTTTTAAATGTGCTTTATAAATACATTTGAGATGATTTGATTTGATGGGTGAATGAAAGCTTGAAGACTTCTTGAACCTGGACAATGGGGTGAGCTACTCAGTGACCACTTGTGCCCTGCAGGGTGTCATGCTAGAGGAGAGCACTCCCATCAAGACAGGCCACTTTAGGATGAAACCTAATTACCTACCTAGCCTCGTGAGCCAGTCTCTCTTCACTGAAATTGACTACATTCTCCTGTCCTAGTAGAAGTATTGAATGACATTGAAACATAACCTACTGGGTGATAATAAGGGCATATATTGGTTAAAATATGGTTGAATATTTAACCACGAAATGTAGTGTACGGACAAAAACATTGTTTTGTGTAGTTGATGGTCATTCATTTTCTGTTGACAAGGTTTGTTCATACTGTAGGGGGAGCTGTGGGGAAAAGAACATGTTAGCAATAGTTCCAGGAGGTACCAGGAAGTGAGGCGACTGGGAGTTACATTTTAGGCATCAAAAGGAGGGTTTGGTGGCGGTGACTCTTTTAAGGCAATACTAAACCAGAATCGGAACTAGAACAAGTGCCCTGTGTCTCCACCAGGACAGGTCAGGTTGTAGCCTCCTGGTGGCCTTATAATAAGCCAATGTGAAAAGGGTGCCATTTCTTCTTAGGCCTTGGATGATAATTGGATGATTTGAGGCATTTTGTTCCAAAAATGTGTTTTGCAAAAAAATCCACCTGTTGGTTGCGCTATAACAGGCCAATGTGAAAAGGGTGGGATATATTCCTCAGCCTGTCTAACTGTGCTATGACCTTGTAGATCTGCTAATTTTCAATAGCTAAAGTATAACCTAATGCTTAAAACACCAAAAGGGTTTCCCGCCCAAAATGGGTTGCTCTGAATCAATTCAGAGCTTTTGGACAAAGGGGAACCCTCTGGCCTCCTGACTTTAAGGTTGGTTGAAATATACTTTTTCCCCTTTTTGAGCAATGCATTGCTTTTTTATTTTCTGACTTATTTTCTGACATTGGACTACTTGATTTTTGGAAAATAGAAGATCTACAAATATTGGTTTGATTACTTTTGGATTACTTTTTGGGAACTTTATTCATTGGAGACATTTAAAGGACCATCATGTTTGAACATTTAATTTGTATTTTGAAACCTAATGATTCAATTGAATTGAATTATTGTTTTGTTTGATCAAGTTTAAATCAGATGAAAAAGTAACAGCTTTGTGTTTTCATTTTGGTCTGCAATACAGTCTAGAGTTGCAATACCCTCCATTGACATTGAACTATGCTCTTTCAATCTGCAAAGCATTTGTTTCATAAAAACCCACCACTAGTGTTGCAAATTGCTGCTAGTTACAGTATAAATTATTAGGTACAGGACCTTTATTTCTTTTAGTTCTTTAATATAACTCATACATACATACAATTTTATGGTTCTGATTGTTATAGCTAACGTGCATGCTTGTTATTTCCATCAATATGCCTGTGTAGGCCTATATATGGCTATGGTTCATGGTATAATTCAGTCAGTGTCGAAACTAGGCTTTATCAGCCATGGCCGGTTTTCTGGTGAAAATCGGTTCCGTAATTTGGACCATTTGTCACGGTTCTAACCGTTCTATACGTTACTTTAGCCAAATATGTATATCTACAATCTGACTGCAGCAGCATCACATGTGCTGCAGTGCCGAATGTGAAAGAAAACTTTCATATCAGCATTCAGCAATTACGATTGCAACATCTGGTTGCAGATTGTCTCTCACATCAAAAAAAGCAGATCTACTACAAGCTCACAACAGTTTTCGCTGAAACACTTTTGCAAAAGGATTTTGAAAATTATTTGAGCTTTGATTTAAAGTGGCTCACTTATAGGCTACACTAACACAAACAAAACTAAAAATATGCACCAGCACCACACACTTGCACAAACAAAGCCAAATGCAACATCTTATTTCTCCATCTCTCTTCATGATGTTTATCTCCCTCTCTGCTCTGCTGCTCTGAGTTCCATGACCCATCTATTTTTAGTTTGTTGTTGGGACATTGTGGGAGTAGCGGTGGCAGGTTTTTCAGTGGTGGCTGGCACTAATAATTAACTGCTTCATTCAGCAGCAGCAATTAGAACTGGCAACCCATTTGGTGTGCACCACTGCTCCGACTAGTGGTGACAGCCTGCCTGCCTCCTCTGGAAATATTCATGTTAAGATGTTAACATGTCTCATTTCAGGAATCAAATGGATGTGACTGTAACAATGCAGTTGCTCTCTTCCTTACCCCTCCCTTTTCCGTGCACTCTCCCTTTTCCTCATATTCAAATACACTATACTTATCCTCAAGTTGTATAGCAGATTAGCAGTACCCTTTTCACCAACCTCTCTCTCTCCCCAGCCACTACTTTCAGCCCCTACTTTCGTCTTAATCATGTTTGGCATTGCTTATATAAATCGTTCTAATTAAGTTGTACTGGCTCCAGAGTCAGCCTTAATGGCTCCAGTCAGCCCCACAAATGCAAACACATAGACATTCTGTTGTTTACTCAAACCCCCCCCCCCCCCCCCCCCCCTTAAATTAACACTTAAGGATTTTCCTGTGTATATCCATCTGTAATATCACTGACATGAAAGACCCCCCCTCCCCCTGGGTTCTATAGATTATTGAGAATACAATGTAGGGATATAACTACTGTAGCATTACCAAAGGACCGAAAGGGGATTATAACGTCTTACTGGATAATATCAGTTCGGATTAGAGGGAACAGCGCTGCTTTACTCAACAATAATGTGTACATACATTCCCAAACTCAAGTGTAACACGCAATTTATACTTCGTTGCACAATTGACACGTTTAAGTTGCTGTAAATGCCTTGCGTGGCTAATGGCATGTAAAAAACAGATGCATAATGAACATAAATTATACATCCACAAAGTAACATACATTTAAAAAGATGAGCAAAATATCTTTACCCAAACCTGCAGGACATTATTGAGTTTATACCAACACTGTGGCGTGATTCTCAGATCAGTACTTACTTTTCTATTTATCAAGCGCTCCCATAAGATCAGGTCACTCGCCTCAAGCACACAAATTGATTAACAGTTCCTTCTGCATCTATGTCTGTACTGTCTGTAGACTTAAGGCCTTAATAGTTTTCCTGGTCAGGGGAGAAACACAGTAATGGTGTGAAGTCATTTGGGTGAGGATTGAATCAAGACATAAAATATGGGCAGTCTTGTCAATATTTATAGTTGTAAGCATTTTTAATAATTCCTGAGAGAAAGCATCTCATTTCTCTGTACTAAAATATTAGATACAGATGGTGTACAGCATTTACATATGGTATAAAGCAGTGGTTCTCAAACTTTTTCATGTGAAGGACCCCCAAATTCCAATGTACATGGCCACAACCCCCTTCTTAAAAGAATATTGACCCTGTGAGAGACTATTTTTGTTGTTACACATGTTCTAATTTATTCCCAACGTTTCACAATTCTTCAAGATTTTTTCCAAATGTTTCGAGCAGATCTATAAGTTGGTAGAGTGCTACTTTTGAATAGCTCAAGAATAAAATAGGATTAAAGTGGTTAAATATATAGATATGTTGTCTGGGATTTGGGGATATTCTAATTGTGATACAGTGGTGGACACCGCAATGAAGTAATTCACTTGAATACTGTACATTTTTAAGTAATTCTGTACTTGACACTCCACTGTATCTCAAAGACAAATATTATACGTTTGATTCCAGTTATATATATCTAGGAAAGTGGTCAAGTAAGCAAGTAATTTCTTAATTTTAATGGGTAACCAAATGTGGTGAGTAAATTAACTCACATGTAATGTAAGTTACTAGGACCATATGTTTATTTTATTTTATTCATTTGACATTTGTTTTATTAATCCTCTTTGGCATTGTGACTATTTTTACATACAGTGGGATAGGCCCCCAGCACATGTGGGTGGTATGTAGGTTAAAAGCCCATTACACAATGAACGCCATAAGGCTGTCGACTCCAAACCACATGTACTTCTCCTTTGGTAAGCACAGTTACAGTACAGTACATTACGTACAATGTCTGTGTGCTTCACAGACCTCAATAATTAATGGACACATTGATGCGTTTTATCACTTGGAGATGACATTGGATATACTGCTGATTGTATTAGTAAAAATGTGTAATTGTATGCAAATGACAAACTTGTTCACATTTTCATTTTAGACCCACAGGACACAAAACACGCACAGCCCTGTCGCATCTTTACTCGGACGATTCATTTTGACCGATTGATCTCATTTAATCATTTAACAATTATATGATATGATATGATATACAGTATTTTGTATACAGTGTAGCACTTTTCATGACCAAGTGATAAAACTGTGTAAAATGGAACAAATATAGTATTACGTTGTAGGGAAGATTTACACCACTATAGGTCCATTAAGGCCCACATCCATTAGGATTATAGTCTTACATATTTATCATCTCGGTAAACAAAAATGCATTATTATTATTGATGACTCTGTGACCAGATGTGGTGACGGAAATAGCAGGGGGAAAGAAATCCTCGTCTCCCTCCCTCCTTTTCACCTGCTGTGGTTTGTTTCAGTCATAGATTTGAGGCACAGGGACACAGAACACTCACAGCACAGGCAAAATATGGGATTTGTGAAACTGCATGCCTTGAACTATTCTTCGACCCCAGTAATGCATCAACCTCATTACCACTAGTCTGACCAGACAGCACTAGTCCACGACACCACCATTTTTGTTGGCTAGGGTAAGCATACCGGAAAGAAGAACTGTTGTTTCTCACACTGGCATGCACAAAATCAGGCCGGGGCATCTTCCACATGAACTCCTACACAAATTATTAATGTTTTATTTTTTTTCTTCCCAGGAGGTGCAGGGAGAAATGAGGGCCTATATAGGGCGTTCAAAGATGAGGCGCTCAAAAAGAAAGGGACGGCCAGTGCAGTTATATAATCCCATTCCGCCGAAAAACCTGACTAATCCTAAATGATGTTATCATCTCTATTATAATAATGCTTTTGGAATGGATTTCGGAATGAAGAGTTAAAAAGTAATCCATAGAGCTCGAAATAAAAGTAATTAAGGCCCTAGCATGCAGTGTTTTGTTATTTCAGTTTTTTATATATCCGTTCCATCCATGCAGACCCTGCCTGCTGAATCTCTTGTGCTTTCCCCCCTCAATAATGAGGTTACATCCTTGATGTGTTCCGTTTGTTCATGATACAGGTAACTCTGTCTGCTTGTCTGTGCCAGTCCCGTTAGCTTTGTCCAATGTGTCCATCATCACCTGATCTCTGCTGTTGTTATAAAACAAAGAGACTGTGATTGTTCCACTGCTGCCCCTGCTCCCTCTGGTGTTGACACAGCAAGCCACGCCACTGGGATCCGTGTGCAGTGAGCCGTTGTGATGTTTATCGTTGCTTGCCACCGCGGCCCCCCCCTCCGCAGCCGCGCCGCTCACCCAGCGCCCCCCCTTGCCCCCCCTACGGCAGCCCAGCAGGCGCAGGAAGGCGTCGCGGAAGTCCGCGTTGAACGCGTAAATGATGGGGTTGAGCGAGGAGTTGCTCCAGCCGAACCACATGAAAATGTCGAAGGTCGTCTCGCTGACGCAGTGGGGTCCGGCGGCGCGTTGCGCGTCGTCGGGCGACTCCTCGCCGGGACAGAACGGCAGGGCGCAGTTGAGCACGAAGAAAGGGAACCAGCAGAACACGAACACACCCATGATGATGCTCAGGGTCTTTAAAACTTTTGTCTCTTTCCTGATGGAGACTTTCAGAGCGCGGTGGGACTGCGGGGTGGGGTGGGGGTAGGAGTGTGGGTGAGAATGAGAGCGATGTCGAGGATGATGATGTTGATTATTTGCATTGAGTTGTGGTGGTGGGGACAGGTCATCGGGGGAGCGTGCCGATGCGTCCGAGCCCGAGCGGCATTTCTGTGCGTGTTCCGCGGCGCGCTCCAGGGACGAGATCCTCCGGATCTGCAGCTGGGCTATCCCGTAGATCCGCGTGTACGTGACGATCATGATCGCCACGGGAATGTAGAAGCTGACCAGGGAGGAGGAGATGGCGTACGTTCGACTCAGTCTCGTATCACAGTTCACGAGCAGCAGCAGCAGGTCGCCATCATCATTATCGAGTGTCAGGTTATTATTGTGATGACCCGTCAGGTCTCGTATGATGTCCGCCCGCCGGTGCCAGTTGAGCTGCACGGGGACAAAGGAGATGACCACGGACACCGTCCACGTCACGGCGATCATGATCGCGGCCACCCTCCGGTTCATGCTCCTCTCGTAGCTGAAGGGGCTCGAGATGGCCCAGTAGCGGTCGACGCTGATCATGCACAGGTTCAGGATGGACGCCGTGGAGCACATGATGTCGCACGCCACCCAGGTGTTGCAGAACGCGCCGAACGGCCAGAAGCCGGCGACCTCCGTCACGGCCCGCCACGGCATCACCAGCACGGCGACGAGCAGGTCCGACAGGGCGAGGGACACGATGAAGATGTTGGTCACCTTGTGCCGCAGGTGCCTGTACCTGAATACGGCCACGCACACCGTCAGGTTGCCGAGTAGCGTCCAGACAATGAGCAGGCTGAGGATGGACCCTATGAGAGCGCGTGTCGCCGAGTGCTCCTCGATTCCACTCCCTGCAGAGATGGTCGTGTTATTATTCATTGCCCGCTCTTTTGTACGGCCATCATCTCAAAACTAGAGGCGTAAACTTAAGCATTCCATTCATTATTATCAACAAAACAAAAAAAGAGGCAAGCTCCCAGTCGTGCGTAAAATCGGTGGCCAATAATGTGTCGCCTGGGCGGCCATGCATGCAGATCTCGCGTCGCTGTGCGTGTTGTGTCGTCCTGTGGTTAAACTAATCTGTGATGCTCTTCTGAGCGAACAGCTGTTCACTGGAGTCTGGAGACCACGTGCTGCACCAGCAGCTGGTCCACTGCTGCCAAAGAACAGCTCCGAGGCTCTCTAGTCTCTCACAACCATCTGGGGAAAGAAAGAGGTTGGTGATGATGATATATAGATAGTTCAAATCAAGTTGATTGACAATCCACGTCAAATCAGGTCATATTTTGTTCGTAAATTGTGATTGCAGATTGCATCCAATTGGATTCTGAGAGTTGAGTTATTTTACGGAGTAAATTGCTAGACTGGACGCGTTTCGAAAAACGCAGCAGTGTGCACTATGCAGGGACCTTTTATACATCATTGAAACGAGGAAAAAACGCATCACAAATGAAAGAATAGCTAGGCTTTTAACCGAGTTTGTGCGAGATTGGGTTCCAGCTGCATCCAATTAATTAATCAGTGTCACGAAGATATCCCATGATTCTCATTCTGTGTTCTGTTATGCACAGTGTCAGACTAAAGCTTGTACCCTACTGTATTCGGATTAATCGACAGAAATAAAAGGAGTTAGCTCTCTAAGCTCTTTTAGGAAACACACAGATATAGGCCACAGGTCCCAGCTGATACCAATTGTATCCAATAATCCAATCAGGAGAAGCCCCACAAGAACATCCTTCAATTTGATAGAGTTCCAGTTAAAACTTTTTTTTTTTTTAATCTCTTCCCATTTCAAATGTTTGTACAGTTCTCTCATGAATGGATAAAATGCGTATCCCAATTACCTGATTTTTTTTGTTTTAACTGAAATACAAGAGTCTATAGCAATTATTATAATTAAATATACAGTAGATATCTTTTATTATTATTATTTACAAAGGATTATTGTTATTATTATTATTTATTAAGGAGCCTATACAGCTCCTTGAAAAAACTGAATATTGTGCAAAAGTTCATTTTCATCAGTAAAATAATTTAAAAAATGAAACTTTATATAGATTCTCAATTCATTGTGCATAAAGTGAAGTATTTAAAACTTTTTTTGTTTTAATCTCGATGATTATGCCATACAGTTCATAATATTAGAATATTACAAAAAAATAAAGAAATGTCAAGTCAATACTTGGTCTGGGCTACTGGGCTACATTTCATCAATGTGTTGAGGTGTTATGGAAGCCCAGGTTTGCTTTGATAACAGCCGTAAATTCATTTGTTGCGGCCGTTGCATTTACTATGAAAACCTGCATCTCCCGTTAGTTAGTTAGTCACCCACGCCTCCATATATGGTCAAGCCTGTCACATCATGTCTCCATATATGGTCACGCCTCGTGACATCATGCCTCTATGTAGGTCATGCTTTGTGTCATCTTGTGACATGATCCTGGAGACCCTTAGATCTCCATATCTGCATATGGAGCCTGCCAGCAACTCTACATCTGACCTCAAACCCTTAAATCTCCATATACATATGTATAGCTTGTATGTTTATTAAATAGGTTCTATGTTTTATGTTCCACTGCAAGTAACTGTGGAGAAACAATCTTTATGTATGCAAGTACATGGAGAAAATGACAAATTAAGTGATTCTGATTCTGATGCTGACCTGTTCTGACATTCCATATGTTGACCCTCCCCCACCCGTCCTTTCTGTCCTGACATTCTATATGTTGATCCTCCCCCACCCGTCCTTCATGTTCTGACAGTCCATATGATTTGATATTGATCTGACCTCATCAAACCCTGTACACTCAAGACACACTCCATATATGGCCAGTACAGAATTCATTCCATATTATGTTGATCTGACCCCCCATGCCAAAGCGCCAGCACTCGCCCAGCAGTCTGCCGTCACGGGCAAGGTCGCTTCTAGCCCTCAGGGCGTCTTACTGGTATTGTTGAGTCTTAATGTCTCACACCTTCCTCTTGACAATACAATCTATAGGTCAGGTGCCTGATCAGTTAAACACAGTAAACCCATGGCCAGTACATCTATTACTAGTAGTTTTGGCTCTGTGGGCAGGAGCCAAATCCAACTGGAAAGGAAAGTCATCATCTCCACAAAGCTTGTCAACATACTAAAGCACAAAGTGCTCTAAAATATCCTGATAGATGGCTGTGTTGACTTCAGTGTGAAGCTTTCACTGTCAGTTCACTTTTTGAACTATATTACAGAAGAAAATTATCTTTTGCACAATATTCAATTTTTTTGAGGAGCTATAGGTCAGTGAATAGATTGGATAAGGCCTTAGCAGACAGCTATGCAAGTTTGTTTGTTGAAAAGAGCCTTAGATTAGACAAGGATAGCCCTATGCAGTTTGACATTTAAGATTTATTGTCTTTAGTTGGTTTCTTTCTCAATTTTACAATTTTCTGTATTTGATCATTTTCTCTGTTTATGCCTGCCTTCACTTGAAATGGATTGCGTGACTATTGACTACTGGGGCGAAAAAACTGCACTGCAAGAACTATTGCAAGATGTCCTAAGTGACTGAACGTCTTGCCTACCTTACCCAGAGGATACACTATCGTTTGTCCACTCAGACACTTTACATTCTGGCGATGGATGGCCTTGTATTGGGCCAAACATGTTTATGTATACTGTATGTATTAAGTAAATAATGCTTGTTTTAGCAACTGTGAGCAAGAGTCTCACATCTTCAATGTCCCAAGCTTTCACGTAATAAGATTCATATTTTTGGCAGCACCAGGCCACCAGCTCACATATATTCTCTTACTGAAGTGCTTTCATGCAAATGGAATTTGTGAGAGTGTTTCACCGACAAAGTACATAAATATGTTTGAATCAAGAGAAGAAACGCATCACAAAAAAAAATACATAATCCAAAGAGTATTTTTCTTGTTTCTATCTCTGTGTACTGTATGTCTTCGTGTAGGATGGGGAATATAGGTCATCTTAATAGAATGGAATGTGCAATTAGATAGACCTACATTCCGTCTATGTGCACTGAATAAAGCTAGTTTGGAAAAAATATATCTCCAGTATATACTGTATAGCCAACAGTAGAACAGTAGTTCAATATATTTTATTTTTGGCTCTCTTCATTCCATATATAGTAGGCTACTATCAATTGAAGCAAAAAGGAGTATACTATTGAAAAAGAAGAGCATTTATAAAGTGACAGCCTTTCATTGAGTTGGATGAAGGTTCAAGGTTGTGCTTATTGCGATATCTTGTGTACAGGTACACAGTAAAACTGATTTTTGTTCGGCTTCCATCAGACAATGCAGCAGCATAGGTAATAATTATAATAATAAAAACGTAAAGACTAACTACACAAAACATGCCACTTTGACAGGCAATTGAGGCAAAATATTGTTTTCCTGATTGGAAAAAGAGAGAAGGGAGTTTTTTTTAAGGCTCATTTTGACCCAGTATTATTAGGTAACAATGTCCAAGAGATTCAATACAGATGAAGTCAAGCAAAAAGGCTGCATGCAATCAAATATATGTGGCAATGCTATAACCCTGGCCTCTCATCTCATGCTGTCCCTGTCACCTTCCCCAGTGATTCCCTGAAGGCAAGTTTCAGCCACTGCCATCATCACAGCACAGGGGTCACAGATGACAGCAGGATGTCTGTCCTTCAAGTACAAACATGCCCTCTAGCTTCGCTGACGTCACAATGGCCACTGCTACTATGGGAATGTATACTGGAGGCTGTATAAGTGCCCGGCGAGGAGGCGACATATGGTGTTCAAGCGGCTTGCCACCGTGTGGATCTGTAGCTCCCTCAAGGAACGGGGCTGAATTTCACTGTTTATAAGCCCTCAGCATGAGTGCTACTATGTGCGTCAAGCACATGATATGTAACTGCCAAGAAGGGAGAAAGTGAGAGTGTGCATGCGTACGTGCATGTGTACTTTCCTCAGTTCCCCTTTGACTTCTCATCGCTAAAGTTGGCTGGCAACGACTCCTCAACAAGTCGCCACATGATGCAGAATGTGGCTGGCATCCACCAGTGGTCCTCCGTTCAGTCCTTCTCAGTGACACACCGATCAGGTATACTCAACGGTGATAGGGAGCCAGGTCACAGTGGGAATCAACTTAGGATAATACCACACCATCATGCATTTAGGCATGCATGGTAATCTTTTAATCCCAGCAAATCATGTGGACTTGTGCAAGTCAAGCATGAAATGAAACACATTCATGCCATTATTAATTATATCGGAGATGTTGATACTATAATTATAACATTCTAGAATGTCAGTATTTTCTTTTTTATAATTTCTTTTTTTTACATTTGCCAGACGTTGCTGATAGGGTATCCTGGGTCACTGTTGATTTGTTTCAGCCTGCTTGGAGTAGCAGATGGTTATAGGATTTATCATATCTGGACAGTTTTGGCAATTGTATTGTCCTATTTTAAAGCACGGATACGACAGAAAGCACGCACATCTCCAGAAATTCTACAGGTGCTGGTCAAAAAAACGTACAATGAAAAAGGAAGGGATGTCCGCACACGTCCCACACGAATTGTAGCTCCCAGGAAAATTATTTATTTGTAACATTTCATCAGGTACCTGACGAAGACCCACAGTGGTCGAAATAATTTTTTTTTCATGGGAGCTACAATTCAGTGTGCGGACATCCCTTACTTTTTCTATTTTAAAGCTCACTGATCACTGCAGATACAGTATCTGTACATTTTGATACATGCCAGGTGTTCCACTGTGAAATAAACCGGTACAGCAGGAGGGTTTTGCCTCAGCATTGATGCCACTGGTCTTACAATTAGAAATGTCATTTGAGATGGTTAACAAGGGTGTGTGGAGGGTAACAAGGAGGCGGTGAAAACAATACAAACATGAAAGGCAAAAGAATGTCCAAAATGGCCACCAGAGAGTAACCAAAAAGTCCCAAAAATAATTACAAAGTCCTCAAACCATGACAAACAGGTTAAGGCTCTATTATTCTGAATTTGATTATAACTGCTAGTGTTTGTTTTTTTATAGCAGGGGTCTCCCTATCTCTCCAGCTCTGAGAGTGCAAATGTATCTGCTTCAATATTATAGAGCATACTGAAAATTCATTTTTCCCCAAAAAACAATTTATATAAATTATTTTAAGCCTAGAATCCAGGATCCTGGTGAACACCTTTGATTCTGTGAAGAAAGAAAAATGAAAACCGCTATATAAAGGGTATTTATTAAATGTAGTATATCATATAATTAATATTATCCGGACCTGGAGAGTCAAGGAGACACCACCATGACCTGTTACGGAACAAACACACTATAGCAATGATCGGAATATAATATAGAGCTATTTAACAAACAAAATAATATAATTTACTGCACCTTTGAATCGACTGTGAATTATACTTTTTATTAGACAAAAAGGTGTTTTTCTGGTGTCTTTCTTTACACAGCATTAAATGAAGAGTACTCTGTAAATCTGTGCTGTACAGCAAAATCTGGACAGTATTATTCTGTGTAAATATAATACAGTATACTGTACATGACAATGCATTCTGGGAGGAAAACTATTTTACTATAGACAACCTCGATTTTCTCGAAGTCTCCATTTTTATTAGCTATGCCTGAAGAATCAACCATGTCAAGGAAATGCTTCATATTATTTGCTTTCTAGCTGACTAGAATTAGTATGTCAGCAACACTGTTGCTGCTGTTGCGACTTAAGACAATGTACAATGTATCTACACTACACTAATGTAGTAATTCTAACCTATTAGTGTTTTGTGTTTTCCACAATTTCAAAAATAATCATTGTTGTCGTTTTCCCTAAAACTGTTCCATAGGCTTAAGGCCTAGCTTTATATATTCATGGTCCAGTTTTTGGTGAAGAGGTGACAACCGAAACGGTGGTTAGTAAAACAGAGAGATGTGTTGTGTGAGCGCCGGTGACCATTGACCACTGCGGCGTGACGTCATATTGTGAATAGGCCTTT
Organism: Protomyctophum bolini; assembly: GCF_963924005.1. Lineage (NCBI taxonomy): Eukaryota > Metazoa > Chordata > Actinopteri > Myctophiformes > Myctophidae > Protomyctophum > Protomyctophum bolini. Next base: position 15,742,452 of record NC_137864.1, read on the forward strand.
AGCCTTGCTCTAAATTCACTGTTAATGTTGTACAGGAGGTAGGCTGTAGCTCAGGAGATAGTCTGTGGGTGTGGGTCTGCGGTTTGAATCCCGGCTCCTCCTGTGGAGGAGGTGTCCATGGGCAAGACACTGAACCCTAGCCTGACCCTAGCCTGACCCTCGCATGGCTAGCGATTCAGGGCTGGAGCTAGGCTAACTGAACCCCACATTGCCTCCAAATTGGCCCAATAAGTTGGCCGGTGCCCTGCATGCTAGCTTGCAAGTTGCCACCATTGGTGTGAGTATGAATGTGGGAAGTGAGGCGTTGACTGTTGGCCGCTTCACCTGCCAATGTATGAATGAATGGACCATTGTAAGTGCTTTGAGTATGCACTCTGTGCAAGTGCTATAAAAATGCAATCTATTATTATTAGTAGTAGTAGTAATTGTCGTGTGAGTGCTTCAAACATCATACAAGTTGTTACAGTATATGTGTTAATTAAACAATATAGTTAGACATTTCTAACTGCTTTCTTTCTTTCCCATTATTAAAAAATTCTAGTTCATTGTCAATCAGCATGCATAAGGTATAACACCTCATCTGTTTGCTGTGCTTTTTTAAGGATTGCAGTACACCAGCCGTGGTACAGAGACTGCCCCACTTGTTGACACCCCATGTTTTAGTGTGGTTGGTAAGTAGGCTACGCCATTTTCAATGTGAATCAAATAGGCTCTATGCACAGCAGTCAGCAGCTACTGTATATTGGACTTTGGCCCATTGGTCTTCTCTGACCCCCGCTTTATCTCCCGGAAATTTCACCAGTGAGGGGCAACTCCCCTTCTGTGCCTCTATTCCAGGAGGACAGCACTGCCTAGCTGTGCTCCGTTGTGGGGAATATTGCTCGGTGCTGGCATTGCCTTGGGGGGGTAATAATGTACTATTCTGTACTATTCGGGTTGCAACTCGTACAGGGCAGAGTCAGCTCTAGCGAACTTGAGCCATGAGAGACACCACAAAATCACGTTGCTGTGTCGAACGTTGCTTTTTTTAATTTCTTTTATTTTGGGGGGGCCTATTTCCTGCCTGGAGCGTAGGTTACTGCTTGTATTCTCCGCTGTGATTAGGAAACACGGAAATGAAATTACTGCCACTGAAGTAATGAAGCTAAAACATCGTGAAACTGACTTACATTGGTTAGGACTGATATGAGGTTAGGGAACTTACGGGCCGTTTAAAACTGAGGTTAGGGTTAGAGTTAGGGTTATGGGTTAGTAATAGTCAGTCAGACAACCAATGTTGGACACCTCCGCGTTTCCTAATCAAAGCTAGTCGGCTCAGGCGAGCCTGCTGGCTCGAGTGCATTCGACTGATAAGTATTGATAGATTGAAAGCTGGCTGACAGGAAATGGGGAGAGAGATGGGGGGTGACACGCAGCAAAGGTCGTCGGGATCGGGAGTCGAACCCGCGACATGCTGTCAGGCTTACCAGCCTGACGGCTACGCCAGCCACCCAGGCCCCTTTTCAACTTCTTTATGCTCCAAATGATGTACAGGTTTTGTAGCAATTGTAGAAATATTAGACCTTAATTGTCAAATGTTCAATCATGATCTAATCATGTATACTTCACATTACTTAATTCTGTGCCCTATAGGTGTTTTCCACTGGAGGGCGCTGTGTGCTAACCTGACACATCCATGGTTTTTCGATGATTCTTGTGAGCCTTCGGAACACGTTGATCACGTGAGTAGGAATCGGTCGAAAACACCACTATAATGCAAAATATTCTGTGATTTTTCAAAGGTAGGTGGAAAAAACTGTTTAAATAAGGCACAGATGCCCACTCTTACTGGTCCCGTCGCTCGACCTCCGTGGAAGGCGGAGGACACTCCAGGCACACGGTATGCCTGGAACAAGCACAGCCCTTTGATTGTGTAGTGTTTTCACCAGTGATATCAAACGTTTTCATGTCAAGGGCAACCAAATTGATCAATATTTTGTGCCGGGGACCCCCAGATTATTCCAGAACACAAGATTGACTATTTTCAAATCCATCCATCCCGAGACGTTCCAAGGCCAGTGAGTCGATGTGTTTCCTCCAACTGCGCCTTGGTCTGCCCCGGGGTCTCCTTCCAGTGGGACGTGCCTCGAGGACCTCCCTAGGGAGACGCCCGAGAGGCATCCTAACCAGATGCCCGAACCACCTAAGCTGGCTCCTTTCCAGGCGAAGAAGCAGTGACTCTACTCTGAGTCTCTCTCTCGACTGAACTTCTCACCCTATCTCTAAGGGAGATGCCAGCCACCCGTCGAAGAAAACTCATTTTGTATTCGAGACCTTATTCTTTCGGCCATGACTATTTTCAAATGTAGCATCAATCCAAATGTAGGTCACCTGCGGAATACAGTATATATTAGCTGTCTCCAGGAAGAGACAGATAATGCTGCCTGCACGGGCATGGCCACCGTGAAAATCCAAGGCTTGCAGACAAAGCAGATAGCAGTGGTCGAAAATAACAAAGTACGTTTACTTAAGTATTACAGTTTTGAGGTATTTGTACTTTACTTGAGTATTTCACTTTTACTTCTACTCCACTACATCTCAGATCCAATATTGTACTTTTACTCCACTACATTTATTTGACAGCTTTAGTTACTAGTTACTTTGTAGATTTTGATTATATTACAAAACGTACATTAACCAATTCAGCCCTATACATTTTTTACATAAATAGTCAATAATAGTAAATAATCAACAGAGTATTTCTATATTGCAGTATTGATAATTTTACTCAAGTACAAAATGTGAGTGCTTTTAAAACAGAACACAGATATGAGAGAGTACTTGTATTTTGGTGTATTCACTCCAAGACATGACAAAAACAAAACAAATGTAGGAATTGTTATACATAGCTGGTGTAGCTGGTCTACCTTGAAAATGATTATTCCTATATCCTTGATTCCTTACATTACTCAAAATTAAGGGATTATTCCCACAGTAAAACTAATCCTTTCCCTTTAGATTCTCTTTATTTCACTCGCTGTTCTGCACTACCTGCTAGCTTCTGGGAATATCAGCCAGTCTGATCTTTTAACTCCAATGCCAATCCACTCTGATTTTCATAATCAACCACAGTGGGCCCCGTTCTTCAGATCAAATGGCTACAGCTGTGGATAAAGGCCGCATTTGGCTTTAGGGCAGAGCTGAGGTCACAGACTCACAGTATCAGTGGAAAAACACTGGAATGCTCTTTAATAACACTTGATCGTCTTTATTAGGACAGTAACGTTTGTGTGAGGGGCAGAGGAACATACATTAGTCAGATTATCCCATATATTACATTATTTATTTTTAGAACTTGTACTGCGCATTCATTGGCTTATTTAGGGCACATTGCAATCATTTCCATTACAAAATAATAATAATCAAAATGTAAAAAGAATCTCCAAATATCAGCACATCAAGTCACTATATAAACAAGATTGTGTATTTTTAGTTTGAGGGTAGACGACTAGACGTGTCACACAAATTGAGTTTTCAGTTGTAGGCTATTGTGTTTGTCTTACGTAAAATAGATATCTGCAGAAGGCCCGCAACACTCATGTGAAAAGGACATTCTTTGTGTGCTGGCTACTTTTTTTATTACTGTGTTTTTTATTACTGTCCTGACACACATTATACAGTGCAAAAAATACCGAATGTCAGTAAGGTGTCATTTAATTAGTCACTGTATACAGCAGGGAGCACCAATGGTCGCCAGAGCTGCATTCAGCACAACCAGTCCCATCTCCCTGGGATACCCGGAGACAGGTCTGACAAATGCTTCTATGCTGCTACCTTCCACCGTGGGCCACTTTAGGATGACCTCGTCAAAGTGCTCTGAAAGGCCTCCGTTGCGCTCTTCCCTCAGCGTGCACATTTCACACACCCATCTCTCCCTCTGCATTCTGCTCTCCTTCAGCTCTCTCTTCAACGTCGCTTCCTTTGCTTTGTGTTCCTCCACCTTCAGCGTGGACGTCCTCAGCTGACGCTGGAGGGCCTCCGCCTTCATGGTGACGAGCCTGAAGTGCTGCTGAAGGCTCTCCCTTTTCTTTATCTCCTCTTTCTGGTTTTCCAGCGCCCTCTCCTTCTCCCTTTTGCTCTTCTCACTTTCGCTCCTGATCAGCTCCTGCCTTTGCCTCGCACTCTTCTCCTCCCTGCTGCTCTGCTCATCGATGAGCTGGGTGAGTCGATCCAGTTCATTTTGCAGAGCTTCTCTCTTCGTCTCCTCTCTCTGCCTGATGGTCCGCTCCCTCTCGAGCTGCTGAACTTGCCATTGTCTCTCTTTCTTTTCATTTTCTACTCTGTGTCTCTGGATGATATTCCCCACCTCTCTCCTCATGCTCCCCTCCGTGTCTCGCTGCTCTTGGAGTGTTTTGATGACTCCTTCAAGTCGCTCTTGCAATGCCTCCCTCTTTGTCTCCTCCTCCTTCCTTATCTCCGTGACTCTCGCCATATCCCGGATCTGCCGCTCCTTTTCCATCTTGTCATCGTCTTCCATCCTCTCTCTTCCGGCTGCCTCCTCCCTCTCTCTGCACAGTTGTCTCTCCATCTCACGTTCCATCTGTTGCTTTCTCTTCAGATCCTCCATCTGCCTGGTGCTCTGCTGCTGAATCTTCTCCAGTTCTCTTTGGTACCACTCTCTCATTGCCTCCTTCCTTTCCCCTTCCCCCTTCTGAAGCTCTTCTTTCGCCCTTTGCAGCCTCCTTTCCTGCTGTGCCACTTGGGCCTCTTCTGCCTCGTCGTCGCACAGCTCTCGGAGCGTTTTGCAGGTGTAGAGTCTTCCTCCGTTGGCTTCCGATATGCTGTCCACCAGGTTGAGGAGCACTGCCACCTGGTCCTTATTGGTCTTTGAGGTGTGGTTGCTGAAGGTGCAGTACCTCCCTCCACACTTGTCCACCAACTCAGACAGGCCCTCACAGCGCTGCACAGGGCAATCCCTCGCAGACGTCCCCTCGTCCGGGCCGTCTCCAGGGGTGAACACCACCACGGAGTACTCCAGAGCCCGGGGTCCCAGTGCCTGTTGAATAAGCCTCACCGCGTCCCTCTCCTCTTGGGTGAACCTCCCAATCTGGAGCACCAGGAGGAAGGCGTGCACGCCCGGAAAGAGGAGAGTGACGCACCTCCTCAGCTCCCTCTGCACCTCCCTGGCGGTCTGCTGTCTGTCCACCGAGGCCGGCGTGTCCATGAGACAGATGTGTCTGCCATGGAAATCGCTGCACGCTCTACGGCACTGTTGGTTGACGGAGAAACCGCTGGCCTTTGACTTGAAGGCCCTGCGACCAAGGATGGAGTTGGCGGCGGAGCTTTTCCCGGTCGTCGTCTTGCCCAGCAGCACCAACCTGACTTCACTGGAGGAGACGGAGGAAGGCTCCTTCCTACCTGATGGACAGAATAAACAAAATGAGTGTACCGCACATAAAAATACGAGTGAAGGAAAGAAAAGGAAAAATAACGTGACTGACCTTCAGCTGTAGTGGTGTCTGAAGACCGCCTGCTGAGGGAAGACATATTGCTTCTCCTTGCTATAGTCTCTTCTGAGGTTAAAACACAGTGTATATCTCTCTTCAAGAGTTGTGGGAGTGACTGTTTGCAGTCCGGGAGGCCCTCCTTTCCTGAACTCTGACCTTGATGAAGTCGACATCATCACTGTGTCCAATAATCTGGTCTCTCAAACTCTCAGCGCCATTGTCCTATCATGAGCACACACCATGGAGCGATGGTCCAGTGGTCCAGTGGAGGGAACACAAAGCTTATCAGGCAAATAATGAGGAAAGTCAGTTCTGAATTGTCGTCGTGATCAAGGTCCATTCCTTTTATTGCTGTGTGCTGAAGTGTAATTGTTGTTCAGAGTGATCTTATCAGCTGATCAATGAGACAGACGGCAGGCCTGCATATATTTGCAGATAAACCAATCATCATTAGTGAGTGACTAAAAGTCTGTTGAAAGCAAAAGTGATCGATTTCTGTACAAAAAAAGAAAACAAAATAAATAAATAAACTTTAACTTACATTTTCCTCATACTTGCACTGGTGGAAAAATAATTAACTTTTTTTTTCTTATGTAAAAGTATCAATACTGCAATGTAGATATGAAAGTCCAGAATTCAAAATGTACTTGAGTGAAAGTACAAAAGTAAAGGTATCAAAATTTACCAAAAGCAAAAGTACTCATTATGCAGAGTGTCCCATTTCACAAGTTTTCAAGTGTATACAACAAACCTTCATTGAGACGCATTGTGAGCTTAGTGGTTACTGTATGTTTTGCAATAATAATACAAATCTACAAAGTACCGGTAACTAGTAACTAAAGTTATCAAATAAATGTAGTGGAGTAAATGTACAATATTTGGATCCCAGATGTAGTGGAGTAGAAGAGTAGAAGTATAAATTATTGGAAATACAAACACCTCAAAATTGTACTGAAGTACAGTACTTAAGTAATTGTACTTAGTACTTGTAATAGTTACTTTTCCACCACTGCATACCTGTTTGCATCAACACAACACACAGCTGCAATCACACTGAGTTAATCAGAACCTAGATAAGCACCACTCGTGTAAACGAACACGGATCGAACACTGATCCAAACTACAAGTGTAGTACAAGTGTTGTGTTTCCTTAAATGTTCCCAAAGTGGGGTCCTGGGACGCCCAGGGGTCCTTGAGGGAGTTCCAGGGGGTCCCCAGCTACATCATAGTTTTGAACCAAATGGACCCTTATGGGTCTGTAACTCTGAGAGTGTACAAATGGAACTAAATGGACCAGATGGGTCCATTTGGTTCCATTTGTACACTCTCAGAGTTAAATTAACATTGATTTTACAATATAAATCTGGGTTCCAGAGATAGAAATGCCATTAAATGGGGGTTCGTAGACTAATGCATGCTAAACTGGGGGTCCTTGAAATTAAATGGTTTGAGAATGACTGCTAGAGCCGTAAAACTCTTCTCTTATATATTCCTGGCTAACCTTTTCAAATGGGGGTCCGCGGGCTAATTAGTGTCAATTTGGGGGTACTTGACATGATAACGTTTGGGAATGATCCATTACATTCTAAAACCTGAACAGAATTGTATTGTGAGGTTTTTATGGTCGAATAGTAACAAATGCTTTACCAAACACTATACACAAGTATTCTTGGGGCAAATTTATATTTGCAAATCAAATAATCTAACTGTAACTGAGTGCATTAGTTAAATGCCTAAAATACATTGTAATGTAATCCCTATAGCTGGATGTCTGGCTGTTGGTCCGTTAATAATTGAGTCTATGCATGTATAAGGCGCGGCTTGGATTGTCTTACTGCTCAAGGAACACCTGACATTAACAATTTAACAAATTATTTCCAAAAGGCTTTGAGATATTCCACATCCACATGCACACACAAGTGTAAAACTCTGGCAATGGCAAAATAAATAATAATGATAATCTTTGTACATAACGTTTTGATTATTCAGATTCATCATTATGCTGTACATACAAAGATTGTGTGACATTACAGCACATTGGAATGGAGTCTTTACGTAGTAAAAAGGACTGCTGGTGAAGTCATCGTTGTAACATAGCAGCCCACCAAGTGACAACAGTGTTAGTAAGGAATGACGATGGTGGTTATGAGCATGTTGACGGCAATTACAAAGGTGATGATGTCAATATTGCCATTGACTCATTGTCATGAAAATCAGGGCATTGCAAAGGCTCTCAGACCACTGCCTTGCCCAAAGGCTCTCAGACCACTGCCTTGCCGATAATAAGGATGCTCATGAGGAACACCATGAAGAAGAAAATCCACATGAAGAACCTGTCCATCACCTTGGCAACTTTCTTCCACTCCGCACTCTTGGCATTGGTTGATCTCTGTTCGCGGAAGCAGTTGGTGATGTACTGAATGTTCTGCACAACCTGTGGCGCACACAAAAAGACAGACGACAGGCTCTGGTGAATGCTGAGACGGCAACTATAGTTAAATACCAGTAGCTTGTTCTCCCTCCCTCATGCCCTCAAAAACTGTTGGCCAAGCTTTTGGGTCCTAGAACAGGGGTGTAATAATACTCATTTCTGGTCATGGTTATAGGCAAAATGTTCTATTCTAGACTCTAGAACACATTTTGATGGCTCACGAGAAATCCCCAAGAATGCAACCCTTTTCAGGAATTGAAAACGAATCCAATGATTCTTCAAAAGAATTCCATGAATAAGAAAAACAAATGTTTAAGTAGTAGTGAAAATAGCCGATCTACAAGCTCACAATGCGGCGCAAAGTGGCACGTTGTGAGCTTGTAGATCTGCTATTTTCATTAGTTTAGGCATGCAAACGTCTAATTACTCTTTTGGGTCACGGGCTAAAACATTTTGGAACCACTGCTCTAGCAGATCCAAGACAAAGTGGGAAAATGCCATAACCACTTACAGTAAGCCCTATTTTATCATTTGTTGTACAGTAGCGTAGCCTGCAGATATTCTCACAATGACATGCCCAACATCGGGTGTCCAGGTTGAAAGTGGTCAAAGGAATATTGTACGAATAAATGAGCAAGATGAATATGGCAAATAGTGGGGACTCAACCTTTTTGTGTTGCGGGCAGGGGCAGCTGCAGGGGCAGGAAGGCACGTATTGTCTCTCGGGCGTATACATCATCTGCTCCTTCAGGTGCTGAAGTTTCAGGGCCTGGTAGGTCAGCTCATCGTGTACGATGTTGTGGTGGTAATTCCGCGGTTCGTGCTTCTCCTCGCCGCCCTCGGCGCTGGCGGTGCCGATGTTGTTGTGGTTGTTGTAGTGGTGGCCGCTGTAGGCGTGGCCGTTTGCCTGGTGGCGGTTGTCGTGGTTGTGCTTGTGCTTGTTTCCGTGGTGGTGATGCGGGGCGTGGCCGTTGCTGTACTGGTACGTGTCGCTGTCCTGAGGGTAGAGGTTGTCCTGGAAGCCTGCGTGATGATAAGCGTTGTTGACACCCATGGGCTCGTCGCAGTAGAGAGGCTCTCTCTCGCTCTCCGGCGTGGTGCAGTTCTCCCCCACCTCGTACACAAGGAGGATTTTGGACAGGTAGCCTATGATGATGACCTTGGCCCAGTGAGGGACCGGCTTGGCCTCGGCGCCACAGAAATGGATGTTCATGATGAAGATGGTGAGAGAGGTGGAGGCAGTGATCATAGTCATGGTGGCGATGTAATATTTCCCTGAAGCACAGATGAAAGATAAGAGTCACATACTGGACATGGAGGGAGGAAACCACCTAACAACATTTTTGAGGTTTTACATCTTTTGTTGTTGCATAAATCAGTGGCAGTCCTATTGAACACCCTTTACATCTGTGTGTTGTTTCAAAAATATTGAACCAATGAAAAGTAGTCAAAACCTCTTAACTCCATTGGACCCTCAAATGAGGCGCTATTGCTTTGTTTTCAAAATATAAGGTTTTCTTCATTTCCTGAAAAATATATATTTTTCATTTCCTGAAAAATGAACATTTTGAAGTTAGGTGGTTTCTTCCCGACAGCAGAGATATAGGGCATCAAATGCAGTACATACACATACATGTGAATGATATGTTGCCTTATATTTGAGTCATTGGAAAAAGTAAAAAGATAGCACTCAGTGCATACTGTATCTATGACCAACACTATACAGTATGCAACTGTCAAGAAGTTTCTTCTTGAGGTATGACGGATTGTGTCATTTTATCCTTGTACATTACACTGACGCATGTGACGTGTCCCCTTGACAAGGGCATGTTATTTTGCGAACAGAAAAACAGAATGGGGTGAAAACATAACCATGTCTCTGTAAACGTCATATACTATAGGCCTACTGTATGTATATTCACACGGCCACAGTAAGGTTTCCTACTGTATATATATATTCACACGGCCACAGTAAGGTTTCCTTCCTACTGTATATATATATTCACACGGCCACAGTAAGGTTTCCTACTGTATATATATATTCACACGGCCACAGTAAGGTTTCCTTCCTACTGTATATATATATTCACACGGCCACAGTAAGGTTTCCTACTGTATATATATATTCACACGGCCACAGTAAGGTTTCCTACTGTATATATTCACACGGCCACAGTAAGGTTTCCTTGCAATAAACTCCAAACATTTCCAGACATTTAGGCCACCATTTCTTCAAGGCAATATTGTATTCTTTTCATCTTGTTCGAAAATTACCCACATTCATAGCAGTTGTGTAACAGTAAGTGGAACAAATCAATTTAATGGATTTTATAAATAAATATTTTCAAAAACAAGCTCACAAGCTTATTTTGTCGCTGAGCTTGTAGATCTGCTATTTCTGCAATGTTTGTGCAACAGCGTTGTACAAAGTATGAAATAGGGCTCACTTTAGTCGATATATATATGAATATAAAACATTATTCTAATTCGAAGTCGATTCGTTGGTAAAAACAAACTTTTAAGTACACACTTCTTGCTAAGAAAATAATCATTGCAGTCCTACCGAAGTATACAAGGTGCTTGTGATCACCAGTGGTGGAAAAAGTACCTAAGTACATTTACTGTACATTTATTTAAGTAAAATCTTGAGGTATTATTACTTTACCTGAGTATTTCCAATTGTCAGTACTTTTACTTCTACTCCACTACACCTCGGATCCAAATATTCTACTTTTACTCCACTACAATTAGCCTATTTGAAAACTTTAGTTACTTTATAGATTTTGATTATTTGTTACAAAACATACATGAACCTCTTCAGCCCTATATACAAGATCTGCTATTTTCAAAAGATGTGTATACATTTGTAAACTAGTACTTTTACTTTTGGTACTTTCAGTACATTGAATTCCGGTATACTTTTACTTTTAACAAAAGCATTTATACATTGCAATATTGATACTTATGCTGCATTCACATGGAATCAGGCAAGTGGTAGACGACAAACCGGAAGTCATTTTAGTGGACGGGAGCAGGACGGTAAACGGAACAGGACGGCAGCCAGAACCGGCGAGGGTAACGGCAGACGGTATCAATGTTAAAATATTTCATCTTTTTACCGTTCCGTGCCGTCCAGCAGGTTTTACCGTTTGCCGTCTACCGCTTGCCTGATTCCATGTGAATGCAGCATTATACTTTTACTTGAGTAAAACATTTGAGTAGTCTTTCCACCACTGGCTCACGGTGCTCACCTATGTAGGGCACGTTCTCGGAGGGCGGCATGCTCTCGGCCACCATCAGCTGGAACACGGTGAGGGCCAGCAGCACAGTCACCCCCAGGGACACCTTCACGGAATAAAGCAAAATTAATTCTCAAGACTGAAAATGGAATGATGACGTTTTAGGCTGAAGAAATCAGGACATTTCTGAGACCATTCATGTTTCTGGAAGAAACTTGTATTCTATTGCTAGTTTGATCACTTCAAATACTTAATAATCAAATAACTAATAATCGAAAATAGCCGATCTACAAGCTTGTAGATCGGCTATTTTCGGAAATTAAATGAAACTCCACCCACGCTGCATTTTGCCGCGTGGGCAAAGCTTTTCCGGCTTTCTGTCCCGACGCAGAATTTTGCCACATGGGTGGAGCTTCATTTCCATCCACCAGCTGTCTAAAAACCACGAAGAGACTCCTGCCGCGAGCGATGTGTGTGTGTGTACTGTAATCCGTGCACCTTCTCGCCGGAGTTGGCCGGCAGGTAGAAGCCCAGCGGCGCCAGGAAGGAGATGAGGAAGCAGGGCAGCAGCAGGTTGAAGATGTAGAAGGCGGAGCGGCGCTTCAGGAGCAGCGTGTACGTGATGTCCGGGTACGGGTCGGAGCAGCAGCCGTACATGATGACGTTCTTGACCGCCGGCATGCCGAGGCACTCCCACTCCACGTTATCCACGAAGCTGGACAGGTCGGCCTCGTTGCTGTCCATCAAGATGTCCACCTGGGGGACACGGAGACGTGCAGAACGGCATGCTGGGATATATCGTAATGTGCTAATGGGACACGGATGCTTTCTTGCCACGTCGTGTATGCATCGCGCGCGTGCAGTAAACGATGGCGCATATAAATGCGTTCACGATTAAGCAGCAAGATTAAGACATTTAAGCCTAAACATCATTAAAATAAGATCTGGTTGCAAGAGGGGTGAAGTGGCCCTTAAAGTATTTAAAACATGTAAAACATATAATGTTGTATAATAATGTAAAGAAATGTAACATGGCAACCAATAATATAACAGTCACCTATTAATCCTTCTTCAAATTTGAATTATAATTCTCCATGTTCCTATGACATCCACTTTTCAGCGTTCAAATCAAATTCCTCCTAAGGTTATGTCCCGCCTGCCTTTCCTGATTCACTCACAAATGCATCACGATGCAGAGGTTACTCGTGAAATGTCTTTAGGACAAGGGGCACGAGAGACGAGACTAAGAACTGACAGGGAAGGACCAAACAAAACCCAAGGAGCACAAGCAGGACAGGGGCACACCAAAAACAGGACTGACAATAACAGACAAGGGGCAAGAGCACACAAAAACAGATCAACAGAAGGATAACATACAAGATAAACTAGTAAACAAATGCAAATGAACGAACTGATTGGGAGACAGACAGACAACATGTCATTGTTTGATTACTAACACTATCCCAAACCCTAGCCATAACCTCAGTCTTAACTGGCCACGTAGGTCGCTAACCCTAACCTCAGTCTTAACCGGCCACGTACAGGTCAATAACCCTAACCTCAGTGTTAACCGGCCAGGCCTCAATCTTAACCGGCCACGTAGGTTGCTAGCACTAACCTCAGTCTTAACCGGCCACGTAGGTCGGACTTATGGGCAGTCCCCGACAGACAAAAGGTAATTTCAGACAAAGAGTCTTTATGTAGGTAAGAAGACAAATCAAAAGGTAAGCCCGGTTGACCGGGGAGTAGTACAACAAACAAACAGGCAGACACACAGGCAGGCAAACAAACAGGCCCAACTATGCAGGGCGGTCACCCGACTAGTTGGTCCGAAGGTTGGCATGTTTCAGAACGGAACCGAGGGGACACCTTTTCCACCAAAAGAACATTGGTTCTAGAACTGGTTCCGTTCTACATTCTTGGAACCTTGGTGCTTTCACATAACCGGAGGCCATGTTTTGGTTCCAGTTCTGAACCAACTTTTAGGGTTCTGAAACAACTCATTTTCAGTGGAAAAAAGAACTGAACCGCTTCAACCCCGGGGGAAAGGGGCTGGCAGACAGGGAAACAGACAGACAGGCAAACAGGGGTGCTAATGGCCTGAGATACTGGTTAAATAGAGGGGGGCTATGCACAGACTCAGATTGTATGGGTCAGACCAACTTCTGGAATGGTCAACGTTAGTGGCGATGACTGATGGCATTTCAGAATGTTTAGAAACAGTGTCAGCTGGTAGCACTGGGCTGCGGTTCAGCGTTATCTGTCAGGCACGAGGTGTGCTGCCAACAGGAGAATTGAGTCCATTTGGGACAGATAATCAGGAAGTGGTGTTGTAATGAACCCGGCAGCTACTATCTAAATGAGTACGACTCCTCTTCCACAGGTGAGCATGTGCATTCGGTTGTGGTTGTGTGTGTGTGTGTGTGTGTGTGTGTGTCGGACGGACGGACGGACTGACTGACTAACGTCATTTTGAAGTCTGCATAGACTCCATATTTGGGCATCCCCATAAAAGGGAGACAGACATAATATCTGGGTGGGGCATTCATACATTTCCAACTTGCATCGTTCCAAGTAGGCCAGTGCCCATGAACGGGCACTGCCGTGGAGGCTCCAACGGACACCGATCTAGTGTATTCAATTAATCAACATAACAAACAAATACAAACACCATAATGTACAAATGAGATAAAGAACAAAGTTCAACACGATTCCACAGTAAGCTGTAAGTTTGAATGGAGTTTCTAAGTGAAAGTGGTGTCGCTTGCAGCGAACCCACAATAATGGCAACACCAGATTGTCCTTGGCATACGCATACCTGATTGCCGTTGTAAGTCCAGGAGCCAAAGGTGAGGTTACACGACTGATAGTCAAAGGGGAAGTAAGACACGTCCACCACGCAGGAGCTTTTGGTGATGGCTGGAGAGTCCCAGGTGATCTCCCCGTTGTAACGAAGCACCACGTTGGTTTCGGCAGGCCCCGATGCCTCTTCATCTGCTCTGTACACAACACACAGCAACATACTGTAACATACTGTACATGATGCCTCTTCATCTGCTCTGTACACAACACACAGCAACATAGTGTACATGATGCCTCTTCATCTGCTCTGTACACAACACACAGCAACATAGTGTACATGATGCCTCTTCATCTGCTCTGTACACAACACACAGCAACATAGTGTACATGATGCCTCTTCATCTGCTCTGTACACAACACACAGCAACATACATGTGGAGACATGTATTCATTTGACTATTATTACTGCTACTTTTTTTAAACATTTATTTCTTAAATTATTTATTATGTCAGTCTACCTATTTATTTTACATGTAATGCCAGCAGTCAACATAATTACAACATAATATAATTACTATTATATATTACTACAAAGTAGTAATGGTAAAAAGTGCACATATGAGAAGTAAGTGGTAGGGAAATATACAGACACACAATGCAGTTATCATCTTATTTGTCAATACCTGTTCAGACCACCTGACATTTACTATGAGCTTTGACTTGCATTCTCCAAAAGTTTCGAATTTGTTGATAACCATGAGGTGATAACAGCCTTTATACCGACCCGTACCCTCTCCCGTTCAAAAACAGTTTACCATATAGTCAAACCAGCCGACTTTAACCGCCACCTTGTTGGACATGCAGCATAAATTTAAAGAACGGGGGTACAATGTATCAATTCAAAACCACGAACCACGAAGACATTTACAATTTAGGTATTTAGCAGAGCTATTCTGTTGACGGTCAGATAATAAGGATCGGTCTCCAGTTATCTTTTCCACCTGTTTCTGGAAAATGTAAACATATTCTCCTGGGAACCCCCCTTGTGTATTCTCACGTGGTCAGAACCTCAGACAGTACAGACACCACCTACCTGGTTAGGTCTGATTTACCTCCTCCTGCTATATGCCCTCAACGCAAATGAACACACATCACCAATGGTAATTGGTCCCTGCGGCATACTAGCGTCCTGATCCTGATTAAGGGTGTAATTACACTGCATTGCTGAGCACCGCAGCACCTTAATAAGGTGCAACAATGACACATATCCAGTTGCTGCTCATTTTGTACTAGAGGCCAATCATCCTTGTTTCCTTGTTTAGGTCCCTAGAAGAGGAGGGGGGGGGGGGGGTCAGACAACGAGATCAAAACTTTGTCACATATAGCTATGGGTCTAAATATTGATTTTGACCTCTGACCCTATCTATAGACCTCTATGAACATCTATGAATTGAGCATCTGTTCTTTCCATTTTGGCACTACCACAGCACTTTTCTCAGCAACGTGTTACTGCACACTTAGACTGTGAAATAGACTTTGGTGTAAATGCCCTCTATTTAGCCCTCTATTCCATTCTATTTAAATTGTATTATTCACAAGGTTGTATATTTAATGCACTATTTCATATTTTTCTTTTGTGGTTCTTTCCTTTTTGTTTCTGCATTTATTTGATTCAGCCATCTATAGACCGATTCCGTAGCGGTCTCATGGTCGCAGCCTACGTATTTCCTGTAGGCGGACTCGACGTAGCTGCGGGGATGAACCCTCACCAGGCGCATCTCTTCCACTACAGTGAACGGCAGAGTGACTGATGTTAGTTTGCCTCAAACTTTACTCTTTTACCTGCTTTTTTACTAACACTAACATTACAAAGATGTCCAGAACATCCAGATGAACCTGTGTAGTTTATGGCTGCTCCAACAGTAGTGGCAACATAAAAAATAAATAAATACGGAATGTCAAAATATCCACCGCGGTGGCTGAGACCAGAGCCATTGAGTAATGGTTGAGACGAAGCAGTGAAAGGTCCTGAAAGATACATAATTTCAGTCTTACCCAATACCCAATCTTTCTGTTTTATGAACACAAAGCTGCTGTATTTTATAACTCATACTAAGCATTTAAAGTATGAGGTATAAAGTACAGCAGCCTTGTGTTAATAAAACAGAAAGATTTGGTATTGGGTAAGACTGGCGTTATGTATCTTTCACTGCTTCGTCTCAACCATTACTCAATGGATCTGGTCTCAGCCACCGCGGTGGATATTAGACATTCCGTTTTTAAATTTTTTATGTTGCCACTACTGTTGGAGCAGCCATAAACTATACACAGGTTCATATCGATGTTCTGGGCATCTTTGTAATGTTAGTGTTAGTAAAAAAGCAGGTAAAGGAGTAAAGTTTGAGGCAAACTAACATCAGTCACTCTGCCGTTCACTGTAGTGGAAGAGGTGCGCCTGGTGAGGGTTTAAACCCCGCAGCTACGTCGAGTCCGCCTACAGGAAATACGTAGGCTGCGACCATGAGACCCGCTACGGAATCGGTCTATACATGTATATTTGACCATTCACATGTGACATTATTCCTGAATGGGTGTAATTTGGAGTCTTCACCTGTGACCCCATCTCAACCCAATAGTGTTACACTAGCAAAGGGCTGATTGAGTGTCACTCCCAGTCCCTGCTGATCGGCTATGGGTGCCGTCCGGGTATTTACACATACCATATTCTTCTTGCTGCCTGAAGAAGGCAGCTTGTCTGTCTGAAACGACAGTCTTGTATCTATCTGTGTCCACTATAAAATATTTGGCATTGGCAGCGACGAGTGTGCGGCTAGCTATAGATTTATTTTTATAATTAGTGTTTATCCTGTTGGCTGGCACCTCACAAGGACCAGTGTGCTCACTGTGCTGCGCACCTTTTGATAACCGTAATGCTTACTTTAACCCCTTAAGCATGTTCTTTTTGAGTGGTGCAACCACTCCATTAGAGAGCTGTGTTTGTCCCTGGGTCCCTGCCTGGGTCTCAATGTCCGAGCACGAAAAGCCCCCACACAGTAACTCTGTAATTTCTAAACCATTTCGGCCCGACCCCCTGGGCACTCTCACACTAACTGTCATTTCTCAACTGTTTCGGACACGGAGCGGCTCGCCGGAACTGGGCTGGCACCCTGGGCGCGTTCCTGGGGGTCTGGATGTTCCGGGGGCCCCCCGGGGACACCCACACAGAGTTGCACCACTCAATAAAGAGAATTGTGTCACAGAGCAGCCTCTTACAGCCTAATTCTAGTTAAACCAACACTTTCATATTGAAATGCATCTTATCATGCTTAACTTCGATCACGTATAGTCCCAGTCCTACAGAAGGTGCACATTCTGTTATGACTGGAATCTCTTTAATATGTTTTCTTTTAATCGGTTGTGGGGAAACAGCCTGTTGAAGACTAGCTGTGTATAGTTTGCTGATTGATTAGAACATGGGGTGCACCATGGTTGCTGTTGTTCTGTGGTTGGTTGATTAGAAATCAAAGGGTGGAACCTGCAGAGTATACAGCTCAGTAGGAATGTAGCCTGGGGGCCATGGGGAGAGGCAAAATTATCTTCTTTTTTTTGCACGCTTGCCTGCTGTTACTGACTTTGACAATTTGAAAATTAGATGATGTACAAGGTAACAGTGCTTGGAATCGCATTGTGTTGTGAACTTGTAGATCCACTATTTTCGGCAAAGATATTTGGTGTAGAGGGAAAAAAAGGATGGTGCCTGCAGCCTAGTGTATTCCATTGAGGGACTCGGGTCAGTGAAGCATAATGGGTTTTAAGCGGTTAACCACTTGATACCTCGTCCAATGGTGTCACACAATTTTTGGGTAACAGTATTAGCCTAGTTAACACGTTCTTTCTCTCTCTTGCTCAGTCTTTCTGTTACTGACTTGTTGTACAGGACGATGTCTGGCCTCCAGACCATCTCACTGGGGATGCGGATCACCTCTAGTCCGTCATATTCCTCCTTGTCCCAACTCAGGTAGGCATCGTACCACACCTGTCTAATCCACAGATAGGTGGTCAGCACTTGGTTCCTCTCATCCTAAACGTACACACAACAAAGAAACATATGGTCAACATGGTGTCATGTCCAGACTCAGCTGCTATCTTAAATATCATACAAATGAAAGGCAGGGAAGAAGGTGTGTGTGTGTGTGTGTGTGTGTGTGTGTGTGTGTGTGTGTGTGTGTGTGTGTGTGTGTGTGTGTGTGTGTGTGTGTGTGTGTGTGTGTGTGTGTGTGTGTGTGTGTGTGTGTGTGTGTGTGTGTGTGTGTGTGTGTGTGTGTGTGTGTGTGTGTGTGTGTGTGTGTGTGTGTGTAATAAATTCACAAGTCAGCTACCTGCCAGTTGCATAACTAAGGTTGGGAACTGTTGCATGATGACCTACAAATGGGAATGGGATTTCTTAGTCTTGTTTCCTCAAATCTACAGCGACGTCAGCGACCTCTAGTGGTCTTAAGGGGAACTTAACTGCCTACTGTTGGCTGCACAAATGGAGCCCCCAAAGTAGAGCATTATCATTTGACCTTTTCAGAACAGTATTTTATATCGGGCTACTTGTGATACTCACTCACTATCTATACACAGTATCTCTTTTGTCGTTCTAGGCCTTTGTGTCTGTGACATTCAGTGGCACTCAGGACATGTAGTGTTTGCATAATGATGTCCTCTTCTACTCACCATGTCTTTGATCTGTGACAGTGTGATCTGCAGCGTGACGTTCAGGGTTTTGTCTGTGTCTTCTACAGGTCTCAGAGCAGAAGCGTAGCCATCCATCAGATCACTCAAAAGTTTATGGGCATAATGACCCTTGGCACCATGCGACACTGAGCGAGAGACAGAAAGAAAGAAAGAGAGAGAGTGAGACAGATAGACGGAGAGAAAATGAGCAGTGTAGATAAGAAAATCAAAGAGAGGAGAGGGGAGAGAGAATGACAAATAACAAGAAAGGGGGAGGGACGATCGGTACCAAAATTGTTAGACAGGAACCGTGGAGAAAGTTGAATTACATCAGTCAAGAGGTACGATAGGAAACAGGCAAGTCAGGGGTCAGTCCAGGACAGCGTTAGCGTTCAAAGGCCAGCTCACATAACATAAGAGCCACCACCTCTGTTCGATCACACACTGTTGTTACACATCAAATCAATCCAACATGGAGAACTGACCTTGTACAAACAGGCTGATCCACAGCATCAGAGCAGCCTTCCTCATTGTCAACCCGCCGTCACAAGCTCACGGATCAATTATTCAATAAACCAGCCAAGAAAGACGGCCCCCGGGTCTCCGATCCACACTGTCACTTCACTCTGAGGCCCATCGTGTTCTCCGGGGACTTTGCGTGCTACCACGACCGCGGAGGATTCTACAAAACTAACATCCTGTCACACACAACGCTCGGTAGCCGTTAAGTCACCGCTCCCCTCCGTCACTGTCTGTGTGATCGCTGCCCTGGAACTGGACCTGAGACACACACACACACACATGCACGCGCGCACACACACACAGGTACACTTCAGTATCACATAACACACATAGGGGCTGGATGAAATTTGATTCCTGCAGCCCAGTATACATGACTAGAACTAACAATATAAAAAGCACTCACACACGCACATACACACACACACACACACACACACACACACAAACATACAGTACAGTACACACAGCACCTTACTGTGTTACACAGCCACTAGACGGCTGTCCGTCACATATCCAAAGGCGGGCTGTGAGCCTGTGAACCGTGGTTCACGCAGGTCAACAAGGCTAGCAACAGCACGCGTGTCACTGAACATGCATGCTACACAGCCAGAAACAAAATACACACTGATTCAGAATCAGATTCCGCACTGTAAATAGGGACGCTTGCGGTAAGGTCAGTAGCGGTAATAAGGGCCTTATTGTGACTGTGAACCATGCTGTCCTGGAGTGGATTTCACTCCATGTCACTGCATGTCTGTTGGTTTTTTAAGAGGTCAGTAACCAGAGAGCAAGGCCAAGCAGACGGGAAACCCACGGGTCCATTGAATCAGCCGCCGTGCATTGTTAAATCATCACGCTTCATTTAACAACTTTCAACCTGATGTCCTGCACTACACTGTGAAAGAAATACAGGGAAACCTGTTATTGCTGATATAAAATACATAGATACAAGGTATCTTGAACATTTGTTATGTCGGTGTGACTATTGGGGACTATTAGCCCACCCAAAATTGTGTCCTGCCCACCCAATCAAACGTTATTATGGGGAATGTCTTTTTAGCCAATATAAAAAATACCACAAAAATATCTGTACCATTTATCATTTCTGATTGGGTGAGCAGCATTTGAAGAGACATTTAGAGCCATCTGAACACCGTTTGCCATCAGTGCTGTTAACCGACACTGAGGGTGCTGATGGAAATTGGGATGGATAAACTGATATGACGGCATGGTTCTCTATGCATTTCGGGGGTTTACGGGTCTTTATAGGCGGAAAGAATGTCATGTCCAGACTCAGCTGCTATCTTAAATATCATACAAATGAAAGGCAGGGAAGAAGGTGTGTGTGTGTGTGTGTGTGTGTGTGTGTGTGTGTGTGTGTGTGTGTGTGTGTGTGTGTGTGTGTGTGTGTGTGTGTGTGTGTGTGTGTGTGTGTGTGTGTGTGTGTGTGTGTGTGTGTGTGTGTGTGTGTGTGTGTGTGTGTGTGTGTGTGTGTGTGTGTGTGTGTGTGTAATAAATTCACAAGTCAGCTACCTGCCAGTTGCATAACTAAGGTTGGGAACTGTTGCATGATGACCTACAAATGGGAATGGGATTTCTTAGTCTTGTTTCCTCAAATCTACAGCGACGTCAGCGACCTCTAGTGGTCTTAAGGGGAACTTAACTGCCTACTGTTGGCTGCACAAATGGAGCCCCCAAAGTAGAGCATTATCATTTGACCTTTTCAGAACAGTATTTTATATCGGGCTACTTGTGATACTCACTCACTATCTATACACAGTATCTCTTTTGTCGTTCTAGGCCTTTGTGTCTGTGACATTCAGTGGCACTCAGGACATGTAGTGTTTGCATAATGATGTCCTCTTCTACTCACCATGTCTTTGATCTGTGACAGTGTGATCTGCAGCGTGACGTTCAGGGTTTTGTCTGTGTCTTCTACAGGTCTCAGAGCAGAAGCGTAGCCATCCATCAGATCACTCAAAAGTTTATGGGCATAATGACCCTTGGCACCATGCGACACTGAGCGAGAGACAGAAAGAAAGAAAGAGAGAGAGTGAGACAGATAGACGGAGAGAAAATGAGCAGTGTAGATAAGAAAATCAAAGAGAGGAGAGGGGAGAGAGAATGACAAATAACAAGAAAGGGGGAGGGACGATCGGTACCAAAATTGTTAGACAGGAACCGTGGAGAAAGTTGAATTACATCAGTCAAGAGGTACGATAGGAAACAGGCAAGTCAGGGGTCAGTCCAGGACAGCGTTAGCGTTCAAAGGCCAGCTCACATAACATAAGAGCCACCACCTCTGTTCGATCACACACTGTTGTTACACATCAAATCAATCCAACATGGAGAACTGACCTTGTACAAACAGGCTGATCCACAGCATCAGAGCAGCCTTCCTCATTGTCAACCCGCCGTCACAAGCTCACGGATCAATTATTCAATAAACCAGCCAAGAAAGACGGCCCCCGGGTCTCCGATCCACACTGTCACTTCACTCTGAGGCCCATCGTGTTCTCCGGGGACTTTGCGTGCTACCACGACCGCGGAGGATTCTACAAAACTAACATCCTGTCACACACAACGCTCGGTAGCCGTTAAGTCACCGCTCCCCTCCGTCACTGTCTGTGTGATCGCTGCCCTGGAACTGGACCTGAGACACACACACACACACATGCACGCGCGCACACACACACAGGTACACTTCAGTATCACATAACACACATAGGGGCTGGATGAAATTTGATTCCTGCAGCCCAGTATACATGACTAGAACTAACAATATAAAAAGCACTCACACACGCACATACACACACACACACACACACACACACACACAAACATACAGTACAGTACACACAGCACCTTACTGTGTTACACAGCCACTAGACGGCTGTCCGTCACATATCCAAAGGCGGGCTGTGAGCCTGTGAACCGTGGTTCACGCAGGTCAACAAGGCTAGCAACAGCACGCGTGTCACTGAACATGCATGCTACACAGCCAGAAACAAAATACACACTGATTCAGAATCAGATTCCGCACTGTAAATAGGGACGCTTGCGGTAAGGTCAGTAGCGGTAATAAGGGCCTTATTGTGACTGTGAACCATGCTGTCCTGGAGTGGATTTCACTCCATGTCACTGCATGTCTGTTGGTTTTTTAAGAGGTCAGTAACCAGAGAGCAAGGCCAAGCAGACGGGAAACCCACGGGTCCATTGAATCAGCCGCCGTGCATTGTTAAATCATCACGCTTCATTTAACAACTTTCAACCTGATGTCCTGCACTACACTGTGAAAGAAATACAGGGAAACCTGTTATTGCTGATATAAAATACATAGATACAAGGTATCTTGAACATTTGTTATGTCGGTGTGACTATTGGGGACTATTAGCCCACCCAAAATTGTGTCCTGCCCACCCAATCAAACGTTATTATGGGGAATGTCTTTTTAGCCAATATAAAAAATACCACAAAAATATCTGTACCATTTATCATTTCTGATTGGGTGAGCAGCATTTGAAGAGACATTTAGAGCCATCTGAACACCGTTTGCCATCAGTGCTGTTAACCGACACTGAGGGTGCTGATGGAAATTGGGATGGATAAACTGATATGACGGCATGGTTCTCTATGCATTTCGGGGGTTTACGGGTCTTTATAGGCGGAAAGAATGTCACATTTAATGACAAAAATAATGTTGTAAAGCGACGCGCCGTAAGGTTGTAGATTGACAATTTTGCTGTGAAACACCATTTTACGACAGTATGAAATAAGTAAATATTAGGGCTTAAGTGGTTAAGATTTTATTTGAATCTACAAATGGATACATTAAGCCTCACTATGTAACTGTTTTTATGAATAAAATGTAATGTTGTCCAATATGCACTATGCAGTGAAATACAATATAACTTATACAATTGTGAAATACAATATAACTTATACAATTGGGGTGGTTGTATTTAGTTTCCCTGAGACATTTATATCGTGTCAAAGGTCATGTCAAAGGTCACCTTGACACAGGATCTGACCTGAATTGGTCAAGATTCAATGTTCATTCATTTAAACCTTTATTTATTCTCGAAAGACTTTGAGGTTGCCCTTGTTTGCAGTGTCGTCGAGATACATCATAGTTTTCAAACCCATATTCACGTCAATGCTGAAACAAAACAAAAACAAACTAAAACGAAATATTGTGTGATACAAAAAAAGTATAAAAAAAAACTGATCGTATGTTATGGAAGAACAGATCTTTAAGCTGTAGGTCAACTAAAACGTGGTTGGGGTATTAAAGCAGGAGGCTGTTTTCTCCAGCTATGCGTTTACTTTGGGGACCTTTGGTGTCGGCCACTGTCGATCACTGGAGCGTGTCCTACATGTAAATGTATCCCCCTGCTCTATGAGGCCGGCTCTATGGTAAACATTTACATGTAAATGTATCCCCCTACTCTATGAGGCCGGCTCTATGGTAAACATTTCAGCACTTCATTGCGCAGGAAACCACTTTAAAATCCATCGTGGAAGAGGAAAGTTGCGTGGTGCTGCTTGAGGAGTTTGCAATTCAGGCCTGACGTCGAAATTAAAAAATAAATCTTCTAAATCATGACAATTTTCGGAAAGATTTGAGGCACATTTTAACGATTTTTCAAAAATAGCAGACCTACAAGCTCGTAGCACGCCACTTGGTGGTGCGCTATGAGCTTGTAGATCTGCTATTTTTCAATAGCTAAATTATAACATAAAGGGGTTCCCGCTCAAAATTAAAAGTTAATGTACTATATTTCACTCTGTTGCATACTTACAGCATTTCACATTATGATCTTTGGTGATAAATGGCCTTTCCTTTTTTCCTTCAAATTAATGAATACTTAAAGCAAGGTACATTTCAGAGCATTTACATGTTTAAAAGTGGTTGTTTATGTAAGTGTGCATGTTTTACAGCATTAGTCTACATACTGTAGGCCTCATAATTTTACTCTGAGAATTGAATGGTCTTGGTCTCAATAGCTGTCTACTGACCTACGTATAGCTGCATTCTGTGCGTTGATCATGGCTACTGTTTTGACAGCAACGAAACTGACTTACGTGGCCGGTTAAGACTGATATGAGGTTAGGGGACTTATGTCACGTGCCCGGTTAAGACTGATATGAGTTTATGGGACGTACATGCCCGGTTAAGACTGATATGAGGTTAGGGGACTTACGTCACATGCCCGGTTAAGACTGATATGAGGTTATGGGACGTACATGCCCGGTTAAGACTGATATGAGGTTATGGGACTTACATGCCCGGTTAAGACTGATATGAGGTTAGGGGACTTATGTCACGTGCCCGGTTAAGACTGATATGAGGTTATGGGACGTACATGCCCGGTTAAGACTGATATGAGGTTATGGGACTTACATGCCCGGTTAAGACTGATATGAGGTTATGGGACTTACATGCCCGGTTAAGACTGATATGAGGTTATGGGACTTACATGCCCGGTTAAGACTGATATGAGGTTATGGGACTTACATGCCCGGTTAAGACTGATATGAGGTTATGGGACTTACATGCCCGGTTAAGACTGATATGAGGTTATGGGACTTACATGCCCAGTTAAGACTGATATGAGGTTATGGGACTTACATGCCCGGTTAAGACTGATATGAGGTTAGGTCGGACAACACACGTCGGCGCTGTCAAAACCGTAACCGTGATCTGTGATAAACTCACAGAATGGAGCTACTGAGATCTTGGTAGGTCAGTAGACGGTTACTGAGACCATTGAATGCTCTGGTTAAACGTGATTTTGTTCCTTTCAGTGCATTGATGGCATCCGAAGCGGGCGGACAAAACAGACTGCAGGATATTTGGAATTAGGGTTTTTCCTGACCCCACAGTTTTCCCACAAAGAAAAAAGAAAACAAAGTCAGATTTGTGATATTGTACAACCCGGATTAAGTAGAATGGCTGATTGGTATGAAGCTTAAGCTTAGGCCAGTGGTGGCCGTGGAGATACAGCACTAATGCTGTCAGTGCTTAAAATAGCCCAGAAGAAGGCAGAGCAGGACCTTTTGTGAGAGCATTGATTGTGGCAGGCCTCAACAGGTTTCAGAGTTTAATCCGGAATTTCGCTGTAGGCCTACTACAGTATGATCAGGAGAGACAACTGCCCAATACTGAGACGATCATAGAAAGTGACATTTGAGATTAATAAAAAAATCGGAATATGACCTGTATGAAAAGGTGTCATATAATCCCATGAGGGATGGACCACGAAGTGGCATGACACTTAAATAAAGTCATTCATTCATTCATTCATTCATTCATTCATGCAACTCCTTGGGTCCAAACGGTTGCATGGTGACCCTTTGGTGTGGTTTGGGCCATTGAATTGCATGCGTTGAATCACTTGGGACAACTTGGGACGACATGCAACAGGACATATCACACCGCTGGGACAACGCTAAAACCGCCTCGAGGCGACCCTTTGGTGTGGTTAGGGCTCTACCCTTTTTTCTCCTTTTTTTTCTCCACAACAACATGGCTCTTGTGGCGGTTGACTCAAAAGATAGAAAAATAAACAAATATAAATATATATATATATAAAACTAACTCCCAACAGGTAGCCATGGTGCGAAACCATGTGGTCATGGTCCAGCCGTTCATGCCCTTCTTCACACCCCCGGCTCCAGACAGAATAGCCACTCCCTGCACCTGCACAATAAAGTGAAGATAAATTGAGCAACACAAGCCTTCTTCTGTGCCTTTTTATGCGCTTCGCCGCTTCATGAGCTGCATTGTAAGAAAAGGTTCTTAAGGAGGATTCGCTCCTGGGGGTTCCTCACATTGTGTGCGAACCTGAGGTGGGTTTTAATGGAAACAATGTACCCACACAGTTTGTTAGGGAAAGTTGGCGAAATGTGTCGTAAATCTGCAAAATAATCTTACCAATAGCTTTCTTCACAAATGTGTTCAGAAAGGTGTCTACTATCACCTAAATTAAACCCTTCCTCACCCAGGAGTCGGCCCAGCTCCTTATGCAGTCATCAGTCATATCAAAACTTGACTATTGTAAATCTCTCCTCACTGGCCTACCAGCATATACTGTAAAGCCTCTCCAATTGATCCAGAATGTGACAGCACGCTTGGTCTTCAACAAGCCAAAATTCTCACTCTCTCCGCTCCCTCCATTGGCTCCCGGTGCCCGCACAGAGTGCAAAACACTGAAGCTGGCCTACAAAGCAACCAAAGGTATGGCACCCCCATATCTTCAAAGTCTGTTCCAACCCTCCCCCCACAATATGTGGGACTGGTGTTCTTGCTTACTGTAAATCGCTCTGGATTACCGGGAAGAGCGTTTGCTAAATTGTGACATTATGACGAGTGTTTTTCTACAGTTTTTTAATGGAATTTAGTCTGTACATGCAATTTTCCAATAGTTGTACTAAATTCAATTCAGTCAACTTTCCTTTCTATCGAACAATGACAATGAGATGTGTGTTTTTAGGTATTGTGCAATGTGAATGAGACTTTAGTGTGTCACTAACTTTCTGTGGTATTGTGCTTCACAGGTGTTTCCTGTGTGTGTGTGTGTGTGTGTGTGTGTGTGTGTGTGTGTGTGCGCGTGCGTGCGTGTTCTGCTGGTGCTTAGTGTTAAAGACGACAAAGAGGGAGAGAGACGGGGGTTGTGGGTGTTCAGAGGGAGTGGGCTAAAGAGGAAGAGACACAGGCAGGTACTATACTGTCAGTGTGGGTTACAACTGTTAGAAGTGTAACACTAGAAACAAGAGCGCTGACCACAATGTGTGTTCTCAGCAATATGCAGGGGTGAAAGGTAACTAAGTACATTTACTTACGTATACTGTACTTAAGCAGCATTGAGGTAGCCTACTTTTACTTTGCTGGAGTATTTCCAATTTCCAATACTTTTGCTTCTACTCTACACGGATCCAAATATTGTACTTTTTTTGTACTATATTTATTTGAAAACTTTAGTTACTAGTTTTTTTTTGAAGATTTTTATACACTTAAAAACATGAAATGGGACATTCTGCAATGGGTAATTTCTACTTTTGGTACTTTAAGTACATTTTAATGCCAATACTTCTGTACAAGCACAGAAACATTGCCTTTTCTTTGAGATGTATAAAAGTCATCATTTGAAAGTCCAATCAACCAAGGCAACACCACTGTCCAGCTGCTGTTTGTTCTTTTCATTGTACAATTTAAGCGATTATACATTGATCCTGTTGATTCCTGTTGATTTAGCCATTTTTAAACATAAAACTATGTTTTAGAAAGGCGTATGAAGATATGAATGAAACCCCAATAATTCAAAAAATAATAGGAAACTTACTTGGTTTTGTCCTGGACGATTTTCACTTGATTTACATTCTTACATTTGTAAGAAATTTGTAAGAAGAAATACATAATTCCATGGCCATAATGTACAAACATTTTGTTTAAACAGTTAATAAAGAAAATAACAAATTACAGTATGTAAGCAATATTACCTGCAGTCGCAGCCAACAATAAAAACTAAGTAACTCTTAATTATAATTTATTTAAGTTATAATTAAATAATAATTATATCTTATCATTTTAATAATCATTTATTTAAATGTCTCCAACTAGTAGTACTCGTATTGTTCTGGTCATAATGAGTTCATAATTAAGCTGGCCCAATTGAGACCCACCATGTCTCCCACTACCACATGGATACCGGCAGTAATGGGTCCAATGCTTCCAGTTGTCTAACATTAGAGTAGTGGTTCCCAAACATTTTTGCCTGTGACCCAAAAGAGACATTTAAAATAAGATATGTAACGTACATCCTCCATCCATCCTATCCTTGGTGCTGAGCCAAAATGTTAAAATAAAAGAGAATTCTCCCGGGACCCAAACTAGTGAAAATATGTTTTCTGATTTATGGAATTGATTGATTTTTCTTTGATTTCTTCATGAAATTACTAAAATAAAATTATATAAAGAAAGTCTGGATGTTTCATATTATTTATTTGCATGGTTTGGACTGGGATCCATTTGCTGATGAAGTCACACTTTCTTCTGACTTTTAAGATATTTGGCATTCTTTATTCAGAAAGTCAATAGAGATTAGAGAAATCAGGTAGGCCTACATATGAACCTGCAGTGATCAATTAAATATCATTGCTGTTGGGCAGAAACCTCTTGGCCATACATTTTTGTGTTTTTTTTTGTATCATACTGTACAGTGTCAAACAAAAGTATCAAAAATAGAAGATATACATACAAGCTTAGAAATGCGGCACGAAGCATGCATTTTGAGCTTGCAGATCTGCTACTTTTGCTATTTTTTTATTCTAATTAAGTTTTGGACATATGAGGTTTTTTCCAACCAACAGAGATGAAAAATAAGTCATAGCAGAACTTTTACACCTTTTGTTGGAGCCAAATTGCCTTCCTGTTTTATTTTGTTTTGTTTATTGTATAGTCAAGTGTTTTGCCTACCTAAATAATTATGATGTCATGTGTCAACAATCAGTTAGAATGGGACTGATTGACAGGGTGGTTGGTTACTATGGTTACCACTTATACCTGGCAGGGTGTGATGGCTTGCAGGTGTGCAATGGGAGAAGCCACAGTTTTCGACTGTGCCATTATGCTGTGTACTGCTGCAGTGTTCAACATAATATCAAGTGAGTTTTACGTTCATGTGAATGGCTTCAATGTGAATATAAGGACTGACATATCCAAAAAGATACAACAACTCTGGACAATGAATTACTACATGCACGCATCAAACTAGAGCTTACTGTAGGACCTAAAGGTAAAGGTGAGGCTCTAGTCTACACCTTTTGTTTTAAAGGCGTGGTGAGTAGCTCAATTATTGTTCATGCCTCATGTTTACTATAATTTCTATATGATTTATTTATTTTATCAATTTATAATGGGTCCTATCCAGAGCAAGGCCACACACGCACAAACTTCCCACTTGACTCCCTATGAGACATTCATATTATGTATCAGACAAAAAAATATTTTATGAAACAATACAGTAGTTACTATTTTATTTTCATATAGTTTCTACTACTAATCAATAAACAACTCATATATATTATTTAAAGGTATATTCAGTGATTTCACTTAATTCAAATAACATAATAATTTGTTTTGTTTTGTTAACTTGTGATAATCCTCCTTAATATAGAGTGTGCTGACCATATAAAGAGTTCCTCCCTGTCCCCAGTTAACCCCTGGGCGTCAAAAAAACGTAGGTTTTCGCCAATCATGAGGGGGGGGGGGGTTGGTGTGTGTGCTGTTGGCCTGTCGCGTGTCCCCCCACTGTAGTTCGTGCATGTGCACATCTTGTTACCGGGGCGGACCGGGTTTTTTTTTCAAATCACGTCTGAATGCAAAACATCTTCCCCCCCAACATTATGTCAATGACCGAAGTCACAGAGATATCCAGCTATATCTATTTGCACTATAGAATTTTGACAAAGGTATTTTATATGTCCATATTGTGTCATAAATGTTATGACACAATATGGACATATAAATACCTTTGTGTGAGCTAGCTGGACCATATTATACGTTGTGGAGGTAACTGTAGTAACACCCTAGCCTATTGTTTATGTCTCTGGCTGTATTGTCTGTTTCATTTTATATATCCCTTTTAGAGCAGTTAATAACTTAAATAATTTATTAACAAGCATGTCAATATTTTTCTGTCCAAACCAGCAGAGATACATGGATGATCCACTTTATAATCACTTTGATCATGCCAGCCTAATATGACCTGTGGCAAATCTTCCATTAACTTTCATCTGAGTCCCTTTAAACATTGACACTATACCACTCCACCTCCATGCAGAATGTGGACTTGTTAACGTTATTGTACAAATCACTCCGGTGAATATTCCATTAGAACCCATATCCACCAGTCATTTTTAAGTCCTTGGTCAAAACATGTTACACTGATGAATCCTCCTTGACCGTTTCCTGGCCTGGTTTACGGCCGCCCGGACAGCAGACTCGAACACCTGCTGCACGCCACGGTTGCCCAGGGAGGAGCACTCCACGTAGCCTTTGGCCCGCACGTCTCGGGCCACGCGTTTCCCTTGTTCCGCCGAGATGCACGTGGCACGGTGTGGTCCCGTCTCGCGCAGGTCCGTGTGCGTCGCCACGACCAGCACCGGCGTGTGCGACGGCAGGTTCTCCCGGACCTCGCCGATCCACTTGCGTGTCACGCTGGCCAGGGAGCTGGGGTTGGCCACCGAGTAGCAGATGAGCACCACGTCGGCCTGCTGGTAGGACAGAGGTCTGATCTGTCGGAACGTGTCGTCGCCCGCCGTGTCCCACAGCCCCAGGCTGATCAGAACCCCGTCCATATAAACGTCGACCCCTGTGTTCTCGTACACCGTGGGCTTGTAGTTTTCGGGGAAGGTATCTGACGTGAATCGCACCAAGAGGGATGTCTTGCCCACCGCGCTGTCCCCCACTAGCACACATTTCACTGAAGTCGCTTCCAGTCCGTCCATGGTCGCTGGCTGCTTCTCGTCTCGGTTGTTGCTGGGTTTGTGATACTTGCAGTGTAGTTCTCCTATAGGATACAGCTCAGGGAGTCGTGAGGCATTACATTGTGGTGGTCAGTGCATATGTGATTATGAGATGTGGAGTGTGTATGGGGTCCTTTTTGTAGCTGTTGATTTTTAGTCATGTGGTAATGACATGACTAGAGATGTAGTGGTCAATCTACTTGTGTGGTACGTACTACTGAGCCATGTAGACTGTGTTTAAGTCTCTCCTCTGAGTCAATTGCTCGTTTCAAATATACTGAGGAAGTTGACATTGACGAGCACGGCTTCGTAAAGGTTTTACATAACCTCTCATTTCCTTGTCTCCTCTCGCCTTGTTTTGGGCCGGACTCTTGTTGTGACGATTGGTTTTGGTCTTGGCAGCGATTACCTTAAATACGATTGGTCTTGTTGAGTCATATCTGACCCATCAAGGCTGGATGACGAGTATCTGCTGAGAAGACAGAAGAGACCCACAACAGTGATGAGAAGATAACAAATAGTATTTACGGTGATTTATTTATTTCAGAGTACAGACCAGAAACTTAACAAGACTCAGCTTAGGCCTACATCTCTCACCTCACCAGTTTGCCAAACAACTCATATTGAGGAATTAGAAGACTGCATCTTCGCTTAGTTTGTACAAGATTATTTTATAATTGAGAAATACCTTTCACTACTTCTTTCAAGTAGTCATCAGATAATATAGATGGATACTTTGCACAACTTACTGCCAAGTAACTAAGTTCTCTGAAAGAAGTTGGAACACAAAGACATGAATCCAAAAATAAGTTAGGGCACCCACCACCCGGGGGCCGGGGCTGAATCCATAATGAAGTATAGATATGATCCGGAAGTTCACAAAGATTCGGACTCTTTCAGTGTGTCATAAAAGCTCTATTCGATACATTTAAAAAACTTTATCTATGAATTTGATGAATAGAGTACAAAAGGACCCAAATGGAAACAAGCCATATGCTTTCTTGAGTTTAAAATCTTCTTAGCAGAGCTTTTATTGAATTGTATACTTTCCTCTGCTTTTTTTGTGCAAACTGTAAATAAAGTATTCAATCAATGACTGTGACAGAAAGTCACATGTGATTCCCCAAGCTATATACCGGTAATCACAAGAACAGAAGGTGAATTTGAGGATAAATAAATAAAAATAGAATTGAATCACTTTATGGTGAAAAACCTAAACCAGTCTGAGTGGTCCACAGGGTTCCACGTGGTCCCCAGCTAAAATGATGGAAAGCTGGTAACCAAATGAACCCTTATAAATCTTTAACTCTTGAATGTAAAATGAAACCAAATAGAACCTTATAGATCTTTAACTCTTGAGTATAAAATGTTTTACGCTCTCAAGAGTAAGAGTTACATTTATGTTAAACATCTGCATTACTTAATTCAAGAAGTCTACACAATTAGAGAATGCCAAATAATTATTTTGATCAATGTTTGCCTGTTATCTCTCCTATGGTACCACAATCTTATCCTATGACAACTACAGTATATCCTTTAGTTTTGGGTTTGAGAGGTTAAATGTCATCAAATGGTGGGCCGTGGCTCAAATGACAAATAATGGGCCTTGATGAAAAGGGTTGAAAACCACTGCCCTAAACCACCTGCCAAGGCCAAGCTATAGGCTGCCTTGATGGTGGTGGCTTCACTGGCTTGGCAGTCTTTGTAACAGACAGTAGGCTATATTGTGTTATTTACAAGTTCTGAATCTGCTATTGAAATGTGTCCCTGAGCTAGGCTAGCCTATTATGTGTCAGCTCAGTGAACTAAAGCTGGCCAATTATACATTTCTTATAGCCTATAAAATCACTGTTGTTTCTCTAGTGTGAGAAGCTTATCTTTTTCTTTGCAATAATTGTGAGAAGTAGCCTATCTTTTTCTTTAATAGAACCATATGAACCAATCTTTCCTTTCCGTTTTTTGGGAAGTTTGTTAGGTTGTAGGCTAGGTTGTATACAAATTAGAAATAGGCTAACAAGGGACGTGAATTTATTTAAGGACTGCAGGTTATTGGAAAAAACAGGTCAACAATAGCATTTAAGATAAAACAATAAAACGAATAGTCTTACCTGTATTGTCTATCGACACAGCCTATCTAAATGCTGAACAATGAGGCGGATGTCGCACGCCGCTTGTTCAGTCAAAGCCCATACAAAAGTCCTTCCACTAACTGAAGCACGGAGGACGGGCAATTTAATTCAATAAACTTGCTAACTTGTTGCCTCGATATCAAATTTAAACAAACACTATATCTAGCTACGGAACGATCAAGCGAATTAGCTACACCTTTCTTTGAGTTATAACTTTATGATACCGAAACTCTTCGCTATGTTGAAAGCATCCGCCTGCATGGTGACGGGTGGAGGAGTGGGTGATGCGATTCTGTTCCTCTGCATCAATCATAGACTGTAAAAAAATAGGCATCAATGCATCTGCACGCGTCGCTTATGGAGTCAAGTGCATATGCTGGTCCCATCAGTTGTGCATTATGGTTGAGCAGGTTGACATGAAAACACATTTGCAATATTAGGCTATAGAAAATACAATGCATAAGCGCATAATATATCATTGAATGCATCGTGTTCTCATACTTTATACTGCATACATATAAACATAAATACATTGTGGGACAGAAAAGGTCCTTACTTTCAAAATGTAAACCCTTGCTTACTGATTGACACTTATCTTGCAGTAGACTAGGTAATTTACATTTATTACATTTTCCCAGAAAGACAAAGTAGGCTTACACAAAGCAGATCACAAAAGTCTCAAATACATCTTTATTCAACAACATCTATACATCATGTAGAATGATAAACATACAATACAAAAATACAAAATTCTCTTCCAAAATGATCCACTTAGGCCTATTAAACATACAACACAAAGTGAAAAAATACTTTAAACCTGCAGTTACCTGAGTAATACCTATCGCTAGAACGATAATATTGGCAGATGGGAGGGAAAAAGCTTCAAGTAGCCTACTAACTGGCCTCAATGAGAATCAAACGTTGTGGTAGTATAGCCTACTACTGTACCCGAGTCACAACACGGTAGCAGCAGAAACAAGTTATTTGCTTTGTCGTGTGGCAAATCAAGTATATTCTGTGCACTGCTTCTAAAAGGCACCAAGGCAAATGATTAAAATTATTTGCCACACAGCCCATTAAAGGTTGATTACTTAAATGTGAGGCTAATCTGAGTTTGCATTAAAACCAATTTAATGACCATATATTTAGGATTACAATAGGATTACAAAATGTCCTTTAAAACATCTCCATATTACTTAAAAACCTAAATCTGACTGAACGAGTACCATTACAAAACGTGATTTTCAAAATATTTTCCATTTATCGTCCTTAAAAGGCATAAAGGCTAAATGCAAATACAAATGTAGCGATAAAACCTTTCTAAAGAATAAAAAGTACATTCATATCAGATATCTGGCACCAAAAATACACACTGATCCCAATTTGAGTGTTGGCTCATATTCAAATAGTCCATTAATATATAATTTATATATACACAATATGAAAGCAATCATGTTGTTTTCACGTGATGTTAAAATTATAGTAAACAATTAACGTAGATTTACACTTTGGCAGCTCTTACGTCTGGAACGATGAAAAGTTTGAGCGAGTAAAAAGGAAAGAGGAAGAGGTTGAGAGCAGTGGTTTTCAAATTTCTTGTGGCCAAGGCACACAAGGGACAGTCAATATCTCAAGGCACACATGTATTCACGTCTGTGCAAAATATCCCCTATAACAATCTGCAAACATTTTCATTTACCAATTCCAAATAAAAATATTGAATATACATATATAAATTACTTTTTAGGGCATATAATTTGCCTGTGTTTGGGAAATCTATGTGCGACCGGCGAGCTAGTCAATATGCACAGCCATCAGCACATACTCGCCTAGCAGCTCATCGTTCGTTACCCATATATAAAAAATAAAAGGCTCTCCTCCCTCTTGCACAACCATATTGGGGTAAAAGAAATACAAAATATAATCGTCCTGGACTTGTCTCAGGCTAACCAGTAACCACTGATGCAGAGACATAAAGGTACGATAGAGGGAGTGATGAAGTGTGGCTCTGCAGTGAAGTTTATCAATTTAACCCTGATGGCTATATTTTGAGCATGTAATTGTAGGTGAAAATGTTCAAAACATGCTTAAATAGCTGATTGGCTATTTTTAGAAGAAAATAAATGAAGTTTTAAAATGTTTAAAATGGGGCTTTAAGTGGTTAAACTAACATTCAAGATTTTACGGTCTTTTGACAAACTGAAAGCGGGGGAGAGAGCAGCAGAAGTAAAATGACAGATTAAGCCAAATTAAATGGTTGACAGAAGCACACCCATTTGGAAGAGGTACAGGGAGA
The DNA here is from genome assembly GCF_963924005.1 of Protomyctophum bolini. Taxonomy (NCBI): domain Eukaryota; kingdom Metazoa; phylum Chordata; class Actinopteri; order Myctophiformes; family Myctophidae; genus Protomyctophum; species Protomyctophum bolini. The sequence continues at coordinate 15,777,605 of NC_137864.1, forward strand.
GGAGCTGTCCTCCGTCAGGCCTTCACATCCTGCTGGCTTCTGTTCACCTCTGTTCACTTCAAAGAGAACAACACTACACCTTGCTTTGGCTCAGGTTCAAGGAGACCAACACTAGACCTTGCTTTGGCTCAGTAAACCTAAGACAGGAAAAAAAAGAAGAGTTGATCAATGATTATGGGCTTTGTGATGAGTGGGTGAGAAAGACCAATACGGGTCGAAATGTTGTATGTCCTGCCAGCTGGGATTGTGAATACATTTACCTGAAGCATTACAAAGTGAGTTGCGAGTTCATGGGTGTATGTGGGGCCATACCAATATATCAGTCTGGCTGATATATCAGCCATTATTTGACCACATCTGTATTTGAATTTAAACCACTTTCAAACTGGCATCCTTTTCAACAGTTTAAAAACATAAAAAAAATAGCCAATCGACGGACTCACAAGGAATTGCGTTAGGGTTCAAGTGATTAAATTAAAAATTAAAAAAATAATAACATTTCCAGATACGGGGTCTTGTGTGTGTTTATACTGTACCTGTAGTTGTGGTTATTGAGGTAGTCTATGACAGCAGGGCGAATGCGGGCCACGCCTCCCATGCTGTGGTTCCCTTTTCCCGTGATGACAGAGAGCCGAGGATGACACTGCCCCTGCTGGTACTCTACACAGACACACAGACAGACAGATGGACATTCAAACTCAGCTCAAGCCCGCCACTCGGTGGCGCAACATGAGCTTGTAGATCTGCTATTTTTCAATAGCTAAAGCATAACATAATGCTAACACCAAAAGAGGTTCCCTCCCAAAATGGGTTAAGACTGAGGCAACGGAGTCCGACATACATGGCCGGTTAAAACTGAGGTTAGGCTTGGGGTTAGTAATGTGATGTTCTACAAAGTACATGAAACTGAGGTTAGGCTTGGGGTTAGTAATGTGATGTCCTACAAACTGAGGTTAGGCTTGGGGTTAGTAATGTGATGTCCTACAAAGTACATGCCCGTGGCTTCGTGCAGTGCCACTCAAAGTGACTACCGGGTTGGGCTGCTGGATGCAAGGGCCAAGTAACCCCTACTATGTATGTATGTCAGAAGCCGTTGAGGGCTGATTTCACCCCGTGCCAAACCCACACACTATACTAATATAAGGGGAAGAGTTGTGCGAGTAGGTGTATGAGTGCGTGAATTAATGATGGCGTCACAGTCATACACTATCTGAAACAAGACATACTGGTCCCCTGGGTCTCCTCTCATACACTATCTGAAACAAGACATACTGGTCCCCTGGGTCTCCTCTCATACACCATCTGAAACAAGACATACTGGTCCCCTGGGTCTCCTCTCATACACTATCTGAAACAAGACATACTGGTCCCCTGGGTCTCCTCTCATACACCATCTGAAACAAGACATACTGGTCCCCTGGGTCTCCTCTCTTACTTACTCACACAAACAGCTTTCTACAGTGGCTAAGCACTCCTCCAATTTAATGGATATATTTGTAGTTGTCTATTGTATTTTTTTTTAATGACTGTGCTTTCAAGATGTTATAATTGTTGCATGTATGCATGTGCATGCATACATGTGCATTTAATGTTTGTATGTTGGGAGTTTAGATTCTCTGTCCGCAATACAAATAATTTATCTTCAGTTGCAATGAATGATGCATGCACGCACACAATAACTTGTCTTTCAGTCTCTCATATCACCATCTTTCCGTCAAGCCATGCATTATGTACTGAAATGCTTAATTTATGCTGTCGTGCGGCGGTGTCGCAATGCCAAAAATTGAAAACTAGCTAATCTACAAGCTCACGTTAGCAATAGTGTGATCAAGTAGGGACCAGGCTTAACCCATAGCAGATCTACAAGCGCATAGCGTGCCACCGAGTGGCGCGCTTATGAGCTTGTAGGTCTGCTATTTTTTTTAAATCGACTGACATAGAAACATAGCTTTTTCAGAAAACTGTCAGGATGTAGAAGACATTTTTTAAATCTGATCTCAGGTCAGAATGGGTCAATGTGCTCAGTACCTGTGGTTTTGTCCAGCAGGACCTGGGACAGATGCTGTATGGCCTCATCCACATGCAGCCCGTGTAGGTCCAGGATGTTACTCGGCAGCAGTGATCCATTGACCCGGCCAAATATCTGGGCTGCCGCGCGGCGGTCGGCCTCTCGCTTTCGCTCACCGTGGAGGTGTCCCTGCAGGGTAGGCAAAGGGGTGAGCACACACGCATGTATACAGTATGTAGACATAATGTTTAATCAAAGCCAAAACTGATTCCAGCAGGGAAGAAAAATGGTTTTAATTTTAGGTGTCAGGGTGCTCAAGTCAAGTGTATCATTTATTATGTGTTGTGGTGTTCTCAAGTGAAATATCAAACAACAGTGAGTGTTGTTAGATTTACTATTTGTATTTTTCTGTTAGGACCTACATTAAAAAGGTTGAAATGTGCTAGAACCCAAATAATTTTACAGACCATTTTGGCATTCTTAACATGTTAAGATGTCCCATTACCAAACAAGAATATACCCTAATGATGACATTGCCACAGTCATTTTACTAGACTAATTAATTTCACTGGCAACTGTGCTGGTTAAGCATAATATTGCTGTGCGCTGTTTCTTTTCTAAATCAAATAGCCATCACTCAAAGCAAACCAGCCACAGTTGTCAATGTTATTTCCGAGTCTGCAGCACACTGAAATTTAATAAGCTAGGCATTTGTGTCAGCAGTCTACTGTACTGCTTGTCATACTCAGGAAGATGGAACCACAGCCATGTGCTACAGCTATCCAACAACAGCAAATAGCACACAAGTCAAGTGTTTCATTGGGTATGCTTTATTTAATATACTTGTTCTTTGTCAAAGTACCTTCCATCGGTATTTACAAAAGTACATTTCATCTTTTTATGTAAAGCACATTGAATTGCCTTGTTGTTGAAATTGCAATGATGGAAAAACAGCGACTCTAAACTCATTGTACCACTTTACTTAAAATGGACTTCTCTTTATCTGTCGCCCACCTGTTTCGCGTAGAAGGAGGCCACATCCTTGCGATTCTGATTGTATGCCTCTGCGGCCTTCATAAAGCACTCATGTTGCTTATCCCTCTGCAGACTGGCTTCAGCCCTGAAGTCCTCATACTCTGGGTCCTCCACGTCTTGGTAATGGGGCAGGACTGCCTCTGGCAGCTTCTGCCTCTGACAGGGTTAGGGAATGAACATTTGTAGGGTGGAAAGAGAAACGTGATGAGGAGGACACAATGGTGTTAACAAATAGTGTTGAGAACGACAGAGACAAAACACTGCTGCCAAGTCCTACCCAACGCAATTAGCATACTGCTTGGAGAACAGTGGGTCATGCAAGCGTATACCTTCTCTCTCTCCTTGCTGGGTGCCCTGTGGGTGTCAGATTTGGGTGCCTCAGGGGCAACAACCGTCTTGACTGGCCCCTCATCCAGCAGGGAGCGGAGGAACTGCTCAGTCTCTTTCAGGCAGTAGCTAGACATAATACACAAGGATCGTTCAGTGGTAAAACCACAACACATACCACACTTGCCCTTGATACATTTAACAAATAAATGAAGAGTCTAACCCTAACTGTATATTGTGCTGTGCATAAGCAATGCACTTAATGTCCAGTGCATTCATTTGACTGTAACAAAGCGACCTCAAACGTCTCACTTGTTGTCTCTGAAGATGTCCTGGAGAAAGTGCCTGTCAATGTTGGGGAAGAGGGAGATGAGCTGCTGTTCTTTCAAAATGGTGGCACCATCACGCTTGCACCTCTCCTGGTCTACATGACTTTGCCTGGACTGCACAAAAATAAGGGTGAGTGGGAGGGAGGTGAAGTAAGGTTATTAGGTAGTAGAATATCGAGGTCCAGGTTTCATTTAGCTTTCATTGTTTTGTGTGTCACTCTGTTCTTTTTATTTATTTATTTTCATTTTTTGAAAACTTGCCAAATTTCACCAGTGTTAATGTGGTTAAATAATGTAAAGTACACAAAAAGAAGGGGCTGAAGAAGAATACAGAAGAGTGGAGTGAGGGAATGGTAACCAAGTGCAAGCAAATAAATAATATAAAAGATGAGATATTAATCTAGATTGTGTTGCAGCAAAGACTGAAAGGATCATGAGAGTACTGTATGTGAGCATTGATGTTTTATTTATGATTGTATGCATTATGTTACCTTCTCCAGGGTCTCTTGCAGAGCCTGCTCCTCTGACATAATGTCCCGAAGGGAGATGTGGTGTTGGGGAAGACTCCAGTGGTCCATGAAAGGCGCCACATCGCGGTTGGCCTCTGGTTGGCTGCCTAGTGAAGCGTAACCATCGGCACCGAGGAGAAAGTGGGCTGGCTGTGGGCCCTCTCCGGGCGCAGTCCTGTGGACCTGGGATTCTCCCCAGTGAGAAGAGCCTGGAGATACAATAGTCAGTGTTCAAAGACAGTGACAGGAATGGGCTACATGCACACACATGCCATTTTTGAAAGAACTTGGGCAACTTCCCTACTTCCAGGGGTGAGGGGTTACCGATGATACTAATGAAGGCTGTGTTCCATCCTGGTCAAACAGAGTCAGGGTGCTGCTATTGAGCGTGTTGGCTCACTGGAAACACTGCTACAGCAGTGGGTCTCAAAGTGTCCTTGAGTGGGTTCCAAATGGCCCTGTACGGGTGTGTAACTCTGACACTACAAATGGAACCGAATGGACACATTTGTACACTCAGTTATGGGGTTATGGGGGTCCTTGATTATTCTTTTTTGAGAACCACTGCACACTAAATGGAACAGAGCCTTAATTAGTATCATCTGTAACACCTGTGAAGGAAGTAGGGAAGCAGCCCGAAAGTAGGAAGAGTTATTCTGTGTGCGTATATCTATTCTACGTCAGAGCATAGACATGGTAACGCCCCGCCTGCCTCTGATTGGACTACCGACATGGCCTTACCAGACTTTCCTCCGAGGTGGATATCTATATGCTGGATAGTCTGATGCGAGGTTATTCCGTGGTGAGAAATAAATAAATAATACAAGTACAATATAATACAAGAGAATGACGGCTTGGCACACGCGACAGTAACTTTTATGTTTTGTAGAAGAGGCAAACTAATATATTGTTTATGCCGTTTATTTTTGTGTACAGTGTAAACTTGAAACATAATTGTACTGTAAGAATGTCTCTTTTCCTTTGATCTTTATCTTTTTTAGTATTAGTATTAATTACATTAATACACGATAATCAACACTAACACTTTCATTTAGAACGCACCCAAATCAAATCATACAAATACGTGTTCAATCAATCATTCAAACAAAGCAAACCGCATAAACAATATTATTTTGCCTCTTCTACAAAAATAAAAGTTACAAGTTACTGTTGTACGTGCCAAGCTGTCATTCTCTTGTACTTATTATTTCCCACCACGGAGTAACCTTGTGTATCGGAGGACAGTCTGGTGAGACCATTGGGCAGTGTCAGTAGGCCAATCAGAGGCAGGCGGGGTGTTACCATGTCTATGCTCGACGTAGAATAGATATATGCATATAGCCCATTGCTGTTAAGTTTAAATTAAATTATATAATAATGAAAAATATGTCTTTATGGGTATGTTTCTTACTTTCCTGAAGCAAGTGATAGGAGAGCGCTGCTTGTCTTTGCCTTTCCTGTAACACATATTTCACAGGGGTCAAGGTTACAAATGGCTCATCACACATGCATACATGTTTGTATTGCTAACCCCAACTCTAAAAATGTCTTAACCATAGAAATGTCCCTTTCCTCGTGGGGAACTTGTATTGTGCGGAACACGTGCACAGACGCGCACTGACCCCACCACACACCTGAGATTAGGATACACTTTGTAGTTGTACTTTGATCTCCACTAGGAATGTGAGATGGGTGTATCGGTTCAACTGATAATGCTAAACTGGCTGCTAAATGAACATCTGACCTGGATGCAGTCCTTCCACTTCTGGTGGAGACGCTTGGCTAGGTTCAGGTCCATCTGCACAGCGTAGTCTTCAGCAGAGCAAGCACCTGAATGCAGAAGGTTATGTCAGTGCTCCCTATTAGACAATCACAAAGCTCGGCTCAGGAACTTATCATGAAAACAAAAATAGGACTGTAATTTTCATTTCGTATTGGGAGGTCATGTGACATATCTTTACAGCGTGGCTCTGTAAGAGGCCAGAATTAAGTTCAATGAAGTTACAAGAATGAAGTACAATGAAGTTCAGTCACCTATACATTAATTTTTTTATATATATATTTGAGGGGTTTTGCACAGCTTTGTGTGTATGAGCACGGAATGTGCTCAGCTGATTGGCTGAGCACGTAATGTGAGTATGATAACTCACAATTAAGTTTAATTTTATAATGGCGGTCAGAGTCATACTGTAGTGGACGGCATAGATGACTAACAATCACATGAAGTCTGAGATCCCTAACCCATGCCATTAGTGTGTGTGTGTGTGTGTGTGTGTGTGTGTGTGTGTGTACACACACACACACACGAGTGTAGAGAATAATAGTTACCTGGGTCTATACCCACAGGACCAAAGAGTTCAGCGAGTTGTAATGCCAGCTCAGTTGGCAGTTTGAGCTCTACACTTTGAATGTCCAGGTGGCTCCGATGTTTCTCCTTCCACTCCATCTGTTCTTTCCTCTGCTCCTTCTTCTGTTGTCCCTCTCGTCTCTTAATCTCCGCAAGCTGAACTACAAGCGACCGGGTCACCTCATCTATGTGAGACATTTCATCTCCCCCGTTCTCATCCCTCGACTCCTCATGTGCTTCGCCATCATCCACGCCGCCATAAGATCTTCCCTCTAAGTCAACAAAGTCTTTACATGGACTTGTCTCCGTGTTCCCTGCCTGCAGGGTGTCCTCATATCTCTCTCCGTCTTCTACATCTCCAAGCAGACTGAGCAGTGGCCGAGAGGACTGCAGGCTTTCATCACAACGGTCCTCGTGATTGATTGCAAGTCGAGAAATTGCACCTCCAACCGATGAGCCGTCGTCCCTCATCACCCCTGCTGAGCCAGGCTCACTGTTAGAACTGCCACATGATTCCTCTATTGTCCTAGTGGGAGAACCTGCGTCGGTTGACCTGTGAACATCCTCTACGTCACCAGCTGGCTGTGCCTTTACCTCTTCTTCAGGGTGAAGCTCGTCCAACACACCAGAGGCAATGTCCATGCCTGAAGCTACACACGGTGCAGGAGGATTGCCGTCCTGTTCAGCCAAAACGATGACATCCTCCTCGCCTTCCTCATCCCTAAAGAACCTTTCCTGAGAGTCCAGCAGCAGGTTGGTGGTCCATTCCAAGTCCTGATGGCATTTGTCATAAAGATCCTCCAATGTATCAAAACCGACCAGTTTAAAATGGCGGCTGAGGATACGTAGGTTATCCAATCGGCTTCTAACCCCCGAAACGTCTTTCTCTTCCACCTGTGTGCCTTTCTCGTGCACTGCACGGTCGGGTATCACACTGGGGCCAGAGGGGTCAACTACTGCTGCACAGGGCAGCTTAGGGAGGAAGCGAGAGGGGTTGCATGAGAGGACTGTGATGTTATTGGGGAGGTTACCCACAGCAACAACTGTGTCATCACGGCTACTGTGCTGATTAAGGCGCCAAAGAATGGCAAAGTCTTGGGGGTCTGTTTGAGTGTGGCGACCATTATCTATGTTAGGGCCAGTGGAAAGGTATTCTACCTGTGACAGATGGTTGGGGTTTTGGATGGGGTCAAGGGACAGGTCAAAGTCTAGTTTGGGATCAAGAGTGAGGTTACAGTCAGTATTAGAGTTGAGCTCAACGTCCGATTCAATGCTGCGATGACTACTGTTTGGGGTTGTGGTGTGAGGACTGTCTTTGAGGGATTTAGGCGAGGGAGAGTTTTGAGTGAAGGTAAGGGCTAGCTTGCACTGTTTTCCAGACCTGCGACTCTGGCGCTGCCTCCTCTCCTGACTGCCCCCTGAGTGTGGGCCACTATCTGCTTCTGAATTACTGCTCTCGCCATGAGCATCAACGGGGACGCCGATAAGAGAGCAGCTGTGTGTGGAATCTTTCTTCACCATATCAGTATGACAGAGGTCAGCCTCTGCATCACCATTGCCATCCTTTTTCATGCTGAGATAAGACCGAGAACCACTGGGGTTTTCTCTATCAACCTCTAATATTTCATCTCTCCTCTCATTGACATTCTGTTGTCCGTTTTCACTGACGCCCGCTCCAGCCCCAACCATTATAGGTCGAGGGGGCTCCTTCAGTAGAAAAGAATCACATACCTTCCAGTCCAATACACAGTCAGGTAATTCAGTTCTATTGCCGTCAACCATGACCGTCTTCTTGAGTTGTTCTCTCCCTTCACAGTCATCTCTATCACACTCCTGTGACCCGTCCCCCTCCTCACTTTCTCTATCAGAGTCCTCTCCCAAGCCACAAATAAGGGCGGCGTCAGGGGAGGTTACACCCGTCTGAATAAGATCAAGAAGCCTCTGGAACTCTGTTACATCAGGGCCTGGTCGTGCTTTCATTCCGTTAGAATGGCCATCTACTTTTCTGTTCCTCTGCCCCTCTTCCTCCCCACTTATGTCTCTTCTCCTCCCCTGCCGTTGCTCTAACCCTGGCCCTTTAGTGGGCCAGTCCCCAACAAACTCCAACAGCTCTGGCCTTCCTTTCTCACTCCCGTCCCCCGACGGCTCCCCCCCAACCACTGCCGTAGCATTCATCTGCCCTTTCTCCTCCACTCCACCTGCTTCTCTCTCTGACTGGTTGGTATCCTTCACGAGATCAGCAGGTTCTGACATTTCAAAATCAGACCTTCTGCTTCGCCTCTCCCTTTTCACTCTTTGGCCGATGGACTCTGAAAAAGACACAGGCCTTTCGTCACAATGTTGATCTTCCGTCAACACAGATTCCACTATACAGTCAGGGATTCCCTGGTCTCCCATCGGATGAGCCAGCTCTAACTGGGCATCTAGCTCGGAATCCAACTCCATAAAATCCATCACTTCATCCTCATCAGGGACTTCAGGTTTTTCCTGCACCCTTTCACTGGAGAGAGGATTGAGATAATCAGTGGAGCTGTGGTCTGTGTTTTCTGGCAGTCGCATCGCTCCTTCACACCCGGAAGATGACACGTCAGGAAGGGAGGAGAAGCAAGGCTTCTCAGATCTCCTGGATAACCCAGGCTCTCCCACTATGTCAGGGTGAGTTGCGTCAGAGGACACTGGCCTAGGAAAAGCAGAGGTATGAACAGTAGTTTAAACTCATTTGCTGATAGTTCTAAAAAGGAAAACATTTTAGACTTAAAACATATACCGTATATATATATATATTTTTTCCCTCTACTTGCTCTTTTTAGCACTCTGTAACAATAAAGTACAACCTTGAAACTTGAATATTTTTTGGATTAGAGTAGGCTGGTGACACTCACTGTGGAGGCCTGCTCCCCTGCCGGACAGCCTGTATCCTCTCGGGGGGCTGTGCACCCATGATAGCCTGGATAGTAACAAAGCGATCATAGTTCTCCAACATGCGCCGGATCCTCTCCACCGGTACATCATGCTTAGAACGTCTATAAATGTACAGATAGTGACAAAGGATAAATACATATAAGCTAGACAAAGGGAAGAAGACATCAGCAACAGAGCCATCTGTCACCAGTTCAGTTCAAGACTGACAATAGAGTGCAGTCAGCTAACATATTTAGGTGTGCAGAGTCCTAATGAAGCAATTTCACTGGAGACTTAAGTTCACCTTTATTTCCTTTATACTTCCCTTTAGGAACCAGTTTGTGTTACCATGAGCAAGAATGCATTTTCTGTCTACTAAAGAGCTATAGAGTTGGGGAGACCTGTTACTGAACAGACATTCAGTAACACAATTTAGAGCTTTATAACAAAAACATATCACCAAACAGAGTTATGTACCTGTACATAAGATGTAACAATAAAGTACAACCTTGAGCCTCATGATCCCACCTTTGCAGTTCTCTGGGCTTGTTCTTCCACCAAGTGTCAGGATCCCGGAACAACACCTTGTACTTATGCTTTAGAGCCTATGGGGAAATGTGACAATATCCTTGTGAGACGGTAGATTCCCAAGACCACATGGATATTAAAAACTACGTTTTTTTTTATGTTTTAAGGCCCCAGAACATAATAAATATAAAAACGGATTTCATGAAAAAATAAATTGACTAGTAGTTCTTATTAAGAAATTAGTCACAAATAGGATGTTGCATGTATTGATGAATTGATGACAAGTTGACAGACCAGGGCAACATAGGGTCTCATCTCCCAGGACTGCATGTTGGTGTTGTCAATGATGACGGGGTTAGCACCACTCATAAAAGCCTCCTTGGCTAAGGGATAGAGGTGGAGAAACACAGACAGTGGTCACAAACTGAAATATGACCTCCTAGCCAGACTGTTCACAATGTATTTCAAAGTGCAGCTTTGAAAACATCAGTAATGAAAATGTAGCACAGTACTAATAATCATTCCATAACCATAATTAGGGGCAGGTGTGAGGCACGCAGCAAATGGCAACAGCAAAAAATTCTGTTGTGTAAAAAGTACACATTTTTAAATAAATGTAATAATTGCAATAATGCAATGTAGAAATACTTTGTTACAAGTGAAAGTCCAGAATTCAAAATGTACAAAAAAGTACAAAAGTATCTATTAAAATGTACTTAAAGTTGTAAGTACTCATTATGCAGAATGTCCCATTTCATACGGTTTAAAATGTATTAAATCATCATTTATAAAAATCATTTGAAAATAGCAGATCTACAAGCTCACAATGTGTCACATCGCAACACATTGTGAGCTTGTAGATGTAGAATGTTTCTCTTATGCATGCTATAACCCACGTGTGGCAAAGGTTAATGCTTGTATCCAACAAAACTGCTGTGATATTTCCAAATGGTAGCTTTAAGAGTTATTCAAATTTTCCCCACGCTAAAACCGGATGTGACATTTGTGCGCATTCCTGTCTCTGTGTGTCCATTAGCCACTTAGAGGGTATTCTGCCCCTCTCTGGTCCCCCGAAAATACCAAGTCTGTCTCCACGCCTCATACAGTACACTATACGCCCCATACTGTACACCAGTGCAATTTTCCCACCAAAATAGGGCCCTTCCTATTTACCTCTGTTGTGGTTCCACTCGTGAGCTTCCCCCAGAGCAGAAGGGTCAAAGTGGTATGTTCCATTGCGACTGAAGTAGTCATCAGTACTCAACACCACTCCACCTTGGTTATGTTCCAACATTGCCCTACACACAGACACAAGTTACATAAACTGTTTGTTGGCTGATACTTCTTAATAAAGCAAGTTGCGTTGATCGCAACATTAGTGCTCTATGAGCAAAATAAACGTTTTGATCATTGGTCGAATCCTACTTTATACAATAGACTGAAATAACGAAACAATTTAAACTACACACAGCATGCTTACCTGGCC